>NC_083764.1:7016469-7028574 GCF_963514075.1 Conger conger
CTCTCACTCTCACTCACACTCTCTCTCTCACTCACACTCCCTCTCTCTCACATATGCACTCTCTCTCTCTCTCCCTCTGACTCTCACACCCCCCCTCTCTCTCTCTCCAAACTCTGCAAATTTTGCTGACCTCACTGCTCCATGTACGATTTGCACTGGGCGAAGGTTTTCATTTTTTTTGTTATGCACCAAAATATTGTTTACATTTTTGTTACCTGGAGTTTGGCTTTTTTCCCAGCTCATCTGAAGTGCTTCTCACCCCTTTTATTCTACAGTGACATGAAGTGATTCTCCTGTTGACTCACTGACTGTACTGGACAACCAAACTGCTTATATTCTGCTGATGGCACTTATGGAAATGGATATGCAAAAATATATTGTGAATATGTGGACACTATAATCTGCAATCTACCTCCAATGATTGAAAAAAATTAAATATTAAATTTGAAAGAAAAATGAATCTACAGCATCTGAAATATGACAGAAAAATATATTTTACTTAAATTTATAATGCAGGATATTGAATTTCCATGGTTCTCAGGTTAGCTGTGTTTGGCAGAATGGTGAAAGCAGGGAGCAGAGCTCTCATTGGCTCGTTGTGAGCTGTGCTGTGATTGGCTGGGTACCACTTGTCTGTCTGTAGTAAAAGCGGAGACCTGTGTTCTGATTGGCTGGGTGCCGCCTGTCTGTCTGTAGTAAAAGCGGAGAGCTGTGTTCTGATTGGCTGTGTGCCACATGTCTGTCTGTGGTAAAAGCCGGGAGCTGTGTTCTGATTGGCTGGGTGCCATCGATCTGTAGTAAAAGCAGGGCGCTCTGTTGTGATTGGCTGGGTGCCACCTGTCTGTGGTAAAAGTAGAGAGCTGCATTCTCATTGGCTGTGTGTGTGCGTTCAGGTGATCAGGAAGGGAGAGGTGAGCTCTGTTCTGATTGGCCGGGTGGGAGCTGTGTTGTGATTGGCAGTGTGTGAGCTGTGTTGTGATTGGCTGTGTGTGAGCTGTGTTGTGATTGGCTGTGTGTGAGCTGTGATCTGATTGGCTGTGTGTGAGCTGTGTTCTGATTGGCTGTGTGTGTGTGCAGGTGATCAGGAAGGCAGTGGTGAGCTGTGTTCTGATTGGCTGTGTGTGTGCAGGTGATCAGGAAGGCAGTGGTGAGCTGTGTTCTGATTGGCTGTGTGTGTGCAGGTGATCTGATTGGCTGTGTGTGAGCTGTGTTCTGATTGGCTGTGTGTGTGCAGGTGATCAGGAAGGGGGAGGTGAACTGTGTTCTGATTGGCTGTGTGTGTGCAGGTGATCAGGAAGGGAGAGGTGAGCTGTGTTCTGATTGGCTGTGTGTGAACTGTGATCTGATTGGTTGTGTGTGAGCTGTGTTCTGATTGGCTGTGTGTGTGCAGGTGATCAGGAATGGGGAGGTGAACTGTGTTCTGATTGGCTGTCTGTGAGCTGTGTTCTGATTGGCTGTGTGTGAGCTGTGTTCTGACTGGCTGTGTGTGTGCAGGTGATCAGGAAGGGGGAGGTGAATTGTGTTGTGATTGGCTGTGTGTGAGCTGTGTTGTGATTGGCTGTGTGTGAGCTGTGTTGTGATTGGCTGTGTGTGTGCAGGTGATCAGGAAAGGAGAGGTGAACTGTGTTGTGATTGGCTGTGTGTGAGCTGTGTTGTGATTGGCTGTGTGTGTGCAGGTGATCAGGAAGGGAGAGGTGAGCTGTGTTCTGATTGGCTGTGTGTGTGCAGGTGATCAGGAAGGGGGAGGTGAGCTGCTGCTGGATCTGCACCACCTGTAAGGATAACGAGATCGTGCTGGACGAGTTCACCTGCAAGGCCTGTGACCTGGGCTGGTGGCCCGACGAGCAGCTGGAAGGTAGGCCCCACATCCGCCTTCCTCTTCCCTCTCTCTTTCTCTCTCTCCCTCTCCCTCACTCTCTCTCGTTCCTTCTTTCCTTCTCCCTCCCCCTCTTTCTCTTTTGCTCCCTGTTTTTCTCGGTCCCTCTCCCTCTCTCTCTTTCTTTTATTTTGTCTCTCTTCCTGCGTCTCTAATTCCACTACCCTCCCTGTCTCTTGCCCTCCCTTTCGCTCTCTCTCTCTCTCTCTCTCTCTCTCTCTCTCTCTGCCTGTTTGGCTCATTTTCTCTGACTCATTGCATCTCTCACTTGTCCTGTCACTTTTACTGTCTGGTTTCCGCCAGCTCCCCCCCCCCCCCCCACTCTCTCACACACACACACACACACACACACACACATACAGTATCGCTCTCTCACACTGTCTGTTTCTTTCTCTCTCTCACACACACACACACACACACACATACAGTATCGCTCTCTCTCTCCCCCCTCTCTCCCTCTCTCCCTCCTCTCTCTCACACACAGTATATGTCTCTCTCACACACACACACACACACACACACACACATACAGTATCGCTCTCTCACACTGTCTGTTTCTTTCTCTCTCTCACACACACACACACACACACACATACAGTATCGCTCTCTCACACTGTCTGTTTCTTTCTCTCTCACACACACACACACACACACACATACAGTATCGCTCTCTCTCCCCCTCTCTCTCCCTCCTCTCTCTCTCACACACAGTATATGTCTCGCTCACACACACACACAGTATCTCTCTCACACTGTCTGTTTCTCTCCCCCTCAACCTCTCCCTCTCACCCTTTCTCCCTCTCTCCCTCTCTCTCCCTCTCTCCCTCTCTCTCACACCCTTCCCCACCCACCCTCTCTTTCTCTCTCACCCAGGTTCTTTCCCAGCATGCATTGGGGAAACTGGCTGCTGTTGTTTTGACACCAATTTGCTGAGGCAAGAAGAAGTCTTAGAGGGAGGTGTTGAGAGAGAGAGAGGGGGGGGGGAGGGGGGGTTATTAGTGTTCCCAGACTCCAGTCGATTTCACGAGTTTGTCCTCGGAGATGAAACCCTCTTCCTGTAATACCTGTGAAGGAACCACAGAATGTAAATAAGACGAGAGTCAGCCTGATCCAGGCGGGTGGACTTCCTGTTCTGTAGTTCCCACGTCTCCCCGCTTGCCTGGGATTTTCCGCACGCGCTCAGATCGGGTCGACCTGCGGGTGTTTCGTGAGCCGCTTTGAATTATTCACGTATCAGAGTGCCAGCCGAAATGCTGCTATGTAAAGAGAATGGGAAGTCTGTGTGAGAAATATTCCAGTGTGGCGCTTACAGAACGTGTGAGGTGGAACGTGTGAACAATAACCAGAGCCCGGTGCATAAATACAGAGCTCTTGCTCCTTCAGCCGCTCCTGTAACCCCAGAGAACTCCCCGCGCGGGAAACCACCACCACCCTTCACCTTTTTCCCTTTTTCTCCCAATTTGGGAGCCAATTGTACCCCGTCCGATTCAATTAGAGCTAGCATTAGATACACCGCCCCACACCCCGTCCCTCGGCGGCCCGAAGGAGAGCGACACGCCTTCTTCAAGCCGCCTCGCCTCATGACCCTGACCGTGATTCCAAGGCGCCCGAAGTGCGGTGGTCTACTAACCCTGCCAAGTCCCTCCCCCTGGAGCAGCGAGCCAATTATGCTGCTCCACGTGAGCCAGCCAAGTCCCTCCCCCTGGAGCAGCGAGCCAATTACGCTGCTCCACGTGAGCCAGCCAAGTCCCTCCCCCTGGAGCAGCGAGCCAATTATGCTGCTCCACGTGAGCCGGCCAAGTCCCTCCCCCTGGAGCAGCGAGCCAATTATGCTGCTCCACGTGAGCCGGCCAAGTCCGCTGCGTTTTAGCCTGTTGCGCCACCGCGGCCCCGATCACTTTCCCTTTTCTAACCCTGAATTTGAGAAAACAACCGAGAAACCAGAGGAACAATATTTGCTTACACTCTCAGAAAAAAAGGAACAAAAAGTGCTAAAAAAGGCACTTGTCGCTGGGGTGGTACCCGATAGTAACGTAACATTTTACCCCTTGCCATTAGATGAACTATTCATTTGTACCATTTTTGTTTGTAAAAGGTGCTTAATTCTCTCCAAAAGTACAGTATTGTACCTTTCAGAGTACATTTGGGAAATGTGTTCTCCTTAAGGAACACAAAATGTTCCTACACTGTACCCAAGAGTGTACATTTTTTATGTACTCTTTTAACTAAGTTTAAGGACAAAGTGTATTACGGTAGTGGATGTGTGGCTCTGTTTTTCAGGGGGACGCTGTGTAAAAAAAAACCCTGTAGCGCATGCCCCTAAATGAAATCAGCTGTTCTCCGAGTTGTCAGGGTGACAGGGAGTGCCGAGGGCCCTGGTGCTTATTTCGGTGAAAAGCCTTGTGTTGTGCCGGTGATTGGCTGTCGCTGATCCGATCGTACATTTCATCACTTAATTTTATTTAGCAGTGCCCTCGCAGTTTCACCTGAAGAAAACATTCAGCCGCGTAAACAATCTCGGCTCTCCTCAGACACGCCGTTCTCTGAGGGGGGAAAGTATTTTAAAATAAGCCCATGAGCACTGATTAAAAACAGAGAGTCGAAGCAGCTGTGCTCTTAAAAAGCCTGCACGAAAATAACCAAAGTGCAGAAAAATAAACCTCTTCTACAGTCCAGGGAGCTGTCGCCGCTCAGTTATAAAAATGAGAAACGGGATATTACGGAAATGTGTGTGAGTGACAGGGGGGTGTCGTACGCTAGCCTTATCCACTGTTACCCTCCTGTGACGGCGGTTTTAAAGCCACTCTGAGCTGGCTCTCTTTCCCACAGCTTTGCGGCTCTGGATTGCGTTTATTCCCCCACTGGGGGCTTGGGCTCCGCGGTGTCATCGAGCAGAAAGATCCAGTGCTGAAATCTACCCCAGCATGCTGCTCTTAGACTGAAATCTACCCCCCCACACTGCTCTTAGACTAAAATCTACCCCAGCATGCTGCTCTTAGACTGAAATCTACCCCCCCCACACTGCTCTTAGACTAAAATCTACCCCAGCATGCTGCTCTTAGACTGAAATCTACCCCCCCACACTGCTCTTAGACTAAAATCTACCCCAGCATGCTGCTCTTAGACTGAAATCTACCCCCCCCACACTGCTCTTAGACTAAAATCTACCCCAGCATGCTGCTCTTAGACTGAAATCTACCCCCCCACACTGCTCTTAGACTAAAATCTACCCCAGCATGCTGCTCTTAGACTGAAATCTACCCCCCCACACTGCTCTTAGACTAAAATCTACCCCAGCATGCTGCTCTTAGACTGAAATCTACCCCCCCACACTGCTCTCAGACTAAAATCTGCCCTGCCACGCTGCTCTTAGACTGAAATCTACCCCCCCACACTGCTCTTAGATGAAAATCTACCCCAGCATGCTGCTCTTAGACTGAAATCTACCCCCCCACACTGCTCTTAGACTAAAATCTACCCCAGCATGCTGCTCTTAGACTGAAATCTACCCCCCCACACTGCTCTTAGATGAAAATCTACCCCAGCATGCTGCTCTCAGACTAAAATCTGCCCTCCCACACTGCTCTCAGACTAAAATCTGCTATGCCATACTGTTCTCAGACCAAAATAAGCCCTGCCATGCGATGCTCAGACTAAAATCCGCCCTGCCACAGAACTCTCAGACTAAAATCCGCCCTGCCACAGAACTCTCAGACTAAAATCCGCCCTGCCACAGAACTCTCAGACTAAAATCCGCCCTGCCACAGAACTCTCAGACTAAAATCCGCCCTGCCACAGAACTCTCAGACTAAAATCCGCCCTGCCACGTTACTTCTACTCCCAGACTAAAAAGCACTGCTCTCAGGGGTAGCAAAGCATGCCAATAAATATATCTTGTTTCATAATACACTTGGTAGGCTTTATTCAAATATTTTCCTATTCTGACACCAAAGTGGCAATGATTACTATGTTTTTAAATGTTTTTTTTCTATATATTATTAAATAATATTCAAGTAACAGTTTATTTCACACGCATTGCATAACACAGCATTGGCATCATTGTAGTAAACTGTTAAAAACATTTCCAGAGCAGCAGTCCATTGTCACAGAAGAATGACAAGTTGGGAATTGCGTAAGAGAGTTGTTACGGAACAGGCCTTGTAGGGCCAGGTGTTAGCGTCGGCGTTTGATCCGGAGCAAAGAAACTCACCTGAGTTCCTTCAGCAAACATCCTGCATGGAGAGCAGCTACCTGCAGGAGCCCCAGATCCTGATAGCACTGACAGTTAAGCAAATAAAACACTGCAAATATCCAGAGGGGCTCCTTTGCCAGAGGATCAGGCCATGTGATTGAGTAGGCATTACTCATGAACATCAGCACACACACCCTCACACACATAACCACACGGACACACTCACACACACCCTCACACACAGCTTAGTACACACATAACCACACACGGACATACACACACACATTAATACACATTAACACATATCCACATATAAACACACACACGTGCGCATACACACCCTCACACACATAACCACACGGACACGCTCACACACATTAATACACATTAACACATATCCACATATAAACACACACACGTGCGCACACACACCCTCACACACACACACACACACACACACACAGCTTAGTACACACATAACCACACACGGACATACACACACACATTAATACACATTAACACATATCCACATATAAACACACACACGTGCGCACACACACCCTCACACACACACACACACACACACACACACACAGCTTAGTACACACATAACCACACACGGACATACACACATTAATACACATTAACACATATCCACATATAAACACACACACGTGCGCACACACACCCTCACACACACACACACACACACACACACAGCTTAGTACACACATAACCACACGGACATACACACACACATTAATACACATTAACACATATCCACATATAAACACACACACGTGCGCACACACACCCTCACACACACACACACACACACACACACAGCCTAGAACACACATGGGCACACACACACACACACATTAATACACATTAACATATATCCACATATAAACACACACACTACCACACACTCATACACACACACACACATAAATACACATTAACACATATCCACATATAAACACACACACTACCACACACTCACACACACACACACACACACATTAACACATATCCACATATAAACACACACACTACCACACACTCATACATACACACACACACACATTAATACACATTAACACATATCCACATATAAACACACACACTACCACACACTCATACATACACACACACACATTAATACACATTAACACATATCCACATATAAACACACACACTACCACACACTCACACACACACACGTTGCCCTTCCCCGCAGCGCACTTGCTGCAGAACCTTGTGTCGTCTTTTTGTCGTCCTTACACAGCAAGGTTTTTTTTATTTTTAGTTGAGCTGAAAACCTACTTTGTACCTCGACCCCGGGGCGACGGCGACGGGTTTCGCGCTGACAGGGGGAAGCATGGAGACGGGTTTCGCGCTGACAGGGGGAAGCATGGAGACGGGTTTCACGCTGACAGGGGGAAGCATGGAGACGGGTTTCACGGCTGACAGGGGGAAGCATGGCGACGGGTTTCATACTGACAGGGGGAAGCATGGCGACGGGTTTCACGCTGACAGGGGGAACCATGGCGACGGGTTTCACGCTGACAGGGGGAAGCATGGAGACGGGTTTCACGCTGACAGGGGGAACCATGGCGACGGGTTTCATACTGACAGGGGGAAGCATGGCGACGGGTTTCACGCTGACAGGGGGAACCATGGCGACGGGTTTCGCGCTGACAGGGGGAAGCATGGCGACGGGTTTCATACTGACAGGGGGAAGCATGGCGACGGGTTTCACGGCTGACGGGGGGAAGCATGGCGACGGGTTTCACGCTGACAGGGGTAAGCATGGAGACGGGTTTCGCGCTGACAGGGGGAAGCATGGAGACGGGTTTCACGCTGACAGGGGGAAGCATGGAGACGGGTTTCACGGCTGACAGGGGGAAGCATGGCGACGGGTTTCATACTGACAGGGGGAAGCATGGCGACAGGTTTCACGGCTGACAGGGGGAAGCATGGAGACGGGTTTCATACTGACAGGGGGAAGCATGGCGACGGGTTTCACGCTGACAGGGGGAACCATGGCGACGGGTTTCATACTGACAGGGGAAGCATGGCGACGGTTTCACGCTGACAGGGGGAACCATGGCGACGGGTTTCGCGCTGACAGGGGGAAGCATGGCGACGGGTTTCATACTGACAGGGGGAAGCATGGCGACGGGTTTCACGGCTGACGGGGGGAAGCATGGCGACGGGTTTCACGCTGACAGGGGTAAGCATGGCGACAGGTTTCACGGCTGACAGGGGAAGCATGGAGACGGGTTTCATACTGACAGGGGGGAAGCATGGCGACGGGTTTCACGCTGACAGGGGGAACCATGGCGACGGGTTTCATACTGACAGGGGGAAGCATGGCGACGAGTTTCACGCTGACAGGGGGAACCATGGCGACGGGTTTCACGCTGACAGGGGGAAGCATGGCGACGGGTTTCAGACTGACAGGGGGAAGCATGGCGACGGGTTTCAGACTGACAGGGGTAAGCATGGCGACAGGTTTCACGGCTGACAGGGGGAAAGCATGGCGACAGGTTTCACGGCTGACAGGGGGAAGCATGGCGACAGGTTTCACGCTGACAGGGGGAAGCATGGAGACGGGTTTCACGGCTGACAGGGGGAAGCATGGAGACGGGTTTCACGGCTGACAGGGGGAAGCATGGCGACGGGTTTCATACTGACAGGGGGAAGCATGGCGACGGGTTTCAGACTGACAGGGGGAAGCATGGCGACGGGTTTCACACTGACAGGGGGAAGCATGGCGACAGGTTTCACACTGACAGGGGGAAGCATGGAGACGGGTTTCACACTGACAGGGGGGAAGCATGGCGACGGGTTTCACACTGACAGGGGGAAGCATGGAGACGGGTTTCACACTGACAGGGGGAAGCATGGAGACGGGTTTCACGGCTGACAGGGGGAAGCATGGCGACGGGTTTCATGCTGACAGGGGGAAGCATGGCGACGGGTTTCGCGCGGCTGACGGGGGGAAGCTACGGATTAGCGCTCAACGCCGCTACGCCGCTTTTTAAATTCGCGTCCAGCCGCGCGGATCGGAGCGTTCCTACTCCTGCACCCTCAGATCCGCTCCCCCCCGTCCCCCACACAGACACGTCTCACTGCCGAGAGTACGGTGCCGCTGTCGGTTTTAACACCTCGGGTGATATAACGAGCGAGAACGTGTCATCTTCATTTCACCGAGGACAATAGATCCAGCTCACTCTCAGTGGATTGTGTTTGGTCTCAACGCGACGCAGTATTTGTTATAAAATAACTGCGAGGCTAACTACGATAATGTACTGTGAGCTAGGCGGTCGCTTAAAAGCCCAGAGGCTTTTACAGAGGTCAGAGGTCATTATACAGAAATATAAGACCAGTCACTGCCCAATCAGAATGGAGTATCCAACATGTAATGAAATATCAATAATGTATATTAAAATGTTATAGTTGCATAAAATTAATTCGTCGTTCATTGTGGACAAAGGGCCTTGCAGGTAACCGAACAGTAGATTGACTGTATTGCTTATTAAATATTGACTGTATTCTTTAAATATGGTTATCTTAAAATATCAAAGAGCTCCAAATTGCTTTAACGTTGATGTGAAACTGAAAACAATGATGCTAAGATACACGGGGCACATTCCGAGCTCAATGCTGTTTTCGTTCCTGGTGACATTTCAGTGACCTTTTTCAATTTAAAAAAATTGCCTTGGACCATTTCATATCCAATTATGTTCTTGTTTTTGCACTCATGAAAAACATTTTTGAGAAGGACCGCTAGGTCCTGATTGCCTGGAGGATTGCGCTCGCTGAATACTAGAAGGCACCTCTCGCAGTTAAACGGTCATTTAGGGCCAACAATGGATGGGGCCAGCTTGGTAAACAGACTCATTTGTACCCAAAGAGAACATTACTGCACTTTCAGGGCACATTTGTGAAATATGATCATCAAAGAACACAAATGTTCATCCGCTGTCACTTTACTTCTGAGAGTGTGCTTGTTTAGATTGAGTTATTTTTTAGTTGAGGCCTGTTGTCTCAGTGAGTCTGTGGTCTTCTGGTCCCCTCAGGCTGCCAGCCCATCACCCTGCGCTACCTGGAGTGGAGCAACGCGGAGTCCATCGTGGCCGTGGTCTTCTCCTGCCTGGGCATCCTGGTGACCATGTTCGTCACGTTCATCTTCGTGCTGTACCGCGACACGCCCGTGGTCAAGTCCTCCAGCCGGGAGCTCTGCTACATCATCCTGGCGGGCATCTTCCTGGGCTACATCTGCCCGTTCACGCTCATCGCTCGGCCCACCGTGGCCTCCTGCTACCTCCAGCGCCTCCTGGTGGGCCTCTCCTCCGCCATGTGCTACTCCGCGCTGGTGACCAAGACCAACCGCATCGCCCGCATCCTGGCGGGCAGCAAGAAGAAGATCTGCACCCGCAAGCCGCGCTTCATGAGCGCCTGGGCCCAGGTGGTCATCGCCTCGCTCCTGGTCAGCGTGCAGCTCACGCTGGAGGTCACGCTGATCATCCTGGAGCCTCCCGAGCCCGTCAAGTCGTACCCCAGCATCCGGGAGGTCTTCCTCATCTGCAACACCAGCAACATGGGCATGGTGGCGCCGCTGGGCTACAACGGGCTGCTGATCATGAGCTGCACCTACTACGCCTTCAAGACGCGCAACGTGCCGGCCAACTTCAACGAGGCCAAGTACATCGCCTTCACCATGTACACCACCTGCATCATCTGGCTGGCCTTCGTGCCCATCTACTTCGGCAGCAACTACAAGATCATCACCACCTCGTTCTCCGTCAGCCTGAGCGTCACGGTGGCGCTGGGCTGCATGTTCACGCCGAAGATGTACATCATCATCGCCAAGCCCGAGAGGAACGTGCGTAGCGCCTTCACCACGTCCGACGTGGTGCGCATGCACGTGGGCGACGGCAAGGCCGCCTGCCGCACCAACAGCATCCTCAACATGTTCCGCCGGAAGAAGAACCCGCCCGGCAACGCCAAGTAAGTGCCGCCCTGCCCGAAACCCGCAAGCGCAGATGATGATGATGATGATGACGATGATGATGAAGTCAAAGACGTGGCCTTTTCCAATTACGTTAAACTTGAGCCCGTAGGGAGATGGAATATACTGAAATATATTGGAATTAAAATATTTTGTCAAGATTGAAAATGGATATTGCAAGGGCCACGGTGGTGCAACAGGCTAAGACGCAGCGGACTTGCGGTGCAGTTCGCTGCAGTTGCACACCGGGGACCGGGGTTCGATTCTCGGTCCTGCCAAAAGCCAAGTTTGGCTGGCTCATGTGGAGCAGCATAATTGGCTCGCTGCTCCAGGGGGAGGGACTCGGCAGGGTTAGTAGATCGCCGCACAATAAAAAGCACCTCGGGCGCCTCGGAATCACGGTTACCAGCATGTGGCGAGACGGCTTGAAGAAGGCGTGTCGCTCTCCGTAGGGCCACCGAGGGACGGGGTGTAGGCGGTGTATCTAATACTAGCTCTAATTGAATTAGACGGGGTCCAATTGGCTACCAAATTGGGAGAGAAAAAAGGAAAAAAAAATAATTTAAAAAAAGATTATATTGCAACACTTTACGGCAGTGGTCACCATCCCTGTTTCTGGAGGTATAGCGACCATCCTGTAGGTTTTCATTTCAACCTGAATTTGGCTCACCTAACAGCCCAAGAAGATCTTTAGCTGTGAATGAGAAGTGCTTTGTTGAGGTTGAAATGAAAGCCTGCTGGATAGTAGATCTCCAGGAACAGGGTTGGTTGCTACTGCTTTACTGTAGACAGGCATGTATACAACTTGCCACTTTCTCAGATATAGTAATATAAGTATTTTTGAAAATACATGATTGTGAAATATATTTATCATTACATATTTCTGAAAGTCGTATTTGAAATATATTGCAGTATATCCCATTCCCAGAAGGGGGAAAGCAAGCCAAAAAGCTGCCTGTAGTGTTTGAAATATTCAGTTGAATGTACATTAGTAATTTCACACAATTCTTCTGT
>NC_083764.1:7028774-7095554 GCF_963514075.1 Conger conger
TACTGCAGTGAAAAAGGCATATTTTTAAGAAAAATTGCCAGTGGGATTAAATACGTACATGTGTATTCTGTGTAATATTTCGTTGTTGGATCTCTTCGTCATTGTAGTAATGGTACATTTTCAAAGTTTGTATTCCGCTAAAACCATTTCCTTTTTCATACAAAGATGCTATGTTTGTAAAACTGTTACAGCTTATAATTATTTACGATGTGGAATATGTATAACTTTGAAATTGTCTAACAGATGTTTTGTGAAAAAAAATGTAAATGTTTGCATTGAATTTGGATAATTTTTTCAGATAAATTTACAAGTCGGTTGTAAATCTTAAAATGATTAGCTAAGGTATATTGGTTTGTAGTTGCTTCTAGTGGTAAAGGTGTTGCATTAATATCTTGCCTAGGATGATCCTGTATCATTAATTTACAACTGTAATGCACCACTTGATTCTAAGTTATGTAGTTACTTATCTATCAGATGCAACTGTCCAAAGTACAAATGCACACATATACAGAGTATTGTAATTGTTACTATTTATTAATTGATAAACATTTAGTTTTAGCATACGCTATTCGGAAACAAATTATTTGGTCAAGGTGGGAAAAGGAAGTCAACAGTTTGACTTGGTCTGATCTACAGAGTAAAATATTTGGGGTTCAATTAACTCCTACAATGTACAATATGGTCCTTATTGGACTCATATAAAACTCTGTTAGAGTTGAGTGAACGCACAACATTTTACTCTATAGAATTGAGAGAAGTATGATTTTTTTTTTTGTCAGGAAAATACTACTGTAAAATAAATATTTTCTAGTTAAAAGTGGTGTCCCTTGAATAATTCTAGGATATATGTACCATACTACACTGACCAGAGTTGTACACATATACTCTCAGTGAGCACTTTATTAGGTAGACCTGTACACCAGCTTGTTAATGCAAATATTTAATCAACCAATCATGTTGCTGCAACTAAATGCATACAAGCATGCAGACATGGTCAAGAGATTCAGCTATTTTTCAGACCAAATGTTCAGAATGGGGAAGAAACGTGATCTAAGTAACTTTGTTGGTTACAGACAGGGTGGTTTGAGTATCTCGGCTGATCGGCTGATCTCCTGGGATCATGCACAACAGCCTCTAGAGTTTACAGAGAATGATATGCAAAAACCGAAAAACATCCAGTGAGCAGCAGTTCTTTCGGAAGAAACGCCTCGCTAATGAGAGAGGCCAGAGGAGAAGGGCCAGACTGGTCAAAGCTGACAGGAAGGTGCCGGTAATGCAAATCACCACATATTGCAACAGTGGTATGCAGAAGAGCACATCTGAACACACAAACACACCAAATCTAAGTGAATAGGCTACAGCAGCAAAAGAACAATAAGTTTTAAAAAAAACAAAAAGTCCTAATAATACCTAATAAATTGCTCACTGAGTGTAAGTTAGGAATACAAGAACAACACTAAAAGGACCTTGGCGAGGGCCACTTAATGGCTTTTATTTCCAAAAAATATTATGAGCTGAATAAAAGCAGGAGGGGACAGTGGGAAAGGTGTCTAAATCAGACATCACTAATAATTAGCATCAAATTGCCCAGAGGTACGGATTTACTTGTCTGAGTAATGGGCAGACTCTGACTGTCTGACTCAGAAAGTGCTTAGGCCTACATGTCTACACTTCTGGATTCTGGAATTAAATACTAACTGTGTTTACTCACACCATAATAATAATAGTTCCTTGGGTGATGGAAAGTTAAACATTTATACTGAACCTGGAAGACAATGCTAGCTGGTTTTGAAGGGCCCGAGGTGTCTGGATGAATTGGCACTCATGAGCAAACGCGAAATCATGTGTAGTGTTGACTGTTGCCAAACTGAGAGGAAGACAATACTTATGACAACTAGGCCTAGGTTTGAAAAAATAAATAATAATCACATATACCACATACGGGACGAGCTCTCATACGCCAAATGATCAATTTAAGATCAATCTTAGGCGAAAAAGCAATTTAAGGGTGAAATGTTCTTAAAGTAATGATTTGCGTTAGGCATCATTAAGTTCATTGACATGTTAAAATAATGATGTAATTGTGTTGTTTCATATAGATCAGTGAGAAACCTAATGCTTGGAAAGTGAACTTGAACATCATTGTATTCTTGTCTTCAAATTCCGCGTGTGTGTAATTTAACGAAGCACTGTAGTAAGCAGTCTACTCTTCGTGTAACAATATTTTTTTATGTAGTTAAACTGAAATGTATTAGCCGACCCGTTCGACTCCAAGATTTCATGTGTAAAACTTTTATTCTGTGTTATAAAACAAATGCGTTGGTTTGTATTGCAGCTATTTACAACATATACACAGCTAACTCGCCTACGAAGGAATAGGACAACTCTGCAAAAAGTCGTATGATGACATTTTTACGCACTGAAGACTGTGGTAGTACGACTTCTCCGCCAAATCCAGCGCGGAGACAAGAAGCTCTAGCTAGCTTTGACTAGCGAGTTCCGGGTCCTGTGACTTATCAGGTGGTTGTTGGGTAAGAATCAGGCGAGGAGAGAAAGTACTTACAATTGTACTGCGCTGTCTCTGGACAAGAGGGAAGCACATTTTCGGCTGCTTTCCCGTCTTGTATAAGTTGAAGAGGACTTGCTAAACTTTTTTTTTTTTTTTTTTTTTGGCTGCCGTCGCGGTGAGAGTTTTAACATGGCCGGGGGCTCAATATCGGACTGTAAAGAGTACTTATTCAAAGTTTGGTGATTGAGAATTAGTGTGGGGAAAACTAGCATTATTAAGCGGTATGTTCACCAGTTATTTTCCCAGCACTATCGAGCAACGATTGGGGTTGATTTCGCGTTAAAAGTGATCAATTGGGACAGCAAGACCTTGGTGCGATTACAACTGTGGGATATAGCAGGTAAGAAACTTGTATGATTCGACAGTCCATTAACGCGTGGCCTATACATGAAAACACAGCATGTCAATAAGCTACAGATCTTTTCCCAATAAACCGTTTTGTTATTTTCATAACTTGATGTGCAGTGATGCAGCTTTGTAACGTATGAAAGCAACGCCGGCGCTTGATGCACAATAACTTGTGCTGAGACCGACTGCCGAAACATCCTGTCAGTGGTTGCTGCAAAACTCTGATAATTGCAATTTGGTGCTTTTATATGATTTCATTTCTAACTTTAATTGAACATTGCGACGCATTTCAGCCATTTATTACGAAAATGTTCCTTGTCAATTCGCGTGAGGTATGTCATCGATTGAAATATAGGCAATGGTCTGTCTATGATTTATACAGAAAGGAACTCTCTTACATAACATGGCCTACGTGTGGAATCATATTCATCATCCATCCAACAATATATCTTTCTTTGCTGTTGTGTTCAAACACTGTGAGCGCATGTTGTATGCGATCGAGCTCTGAGGATTATTTAGTCCCGTTTGTTTTCGCGACAGATCGGTTTGTTTGCTGAAATTCAGCCAAAACTTTTGGAGGGGGAAGTGAATACAGACCAAGCCCACATATTTACAGTACTGCCTCACCGCGCGAAACCGGGGTTTCACGGCGATTGAGAGTGCATGAGGCGCTACATCGTGCTCGCAATTTTACGGCATTCCAACTAATCAGCGGTGCAATCTGCGGGCGAACGCGTTGCAAAAGCGACTCGCAAATTGTTACGTTTGTCGTCTTCTTACCAAGTATAGTGAGGCTATCAGTGGTTTTGGTGATTTAGATATCTCCTGGCGGGCCTCGGTCTGTGGTGTCACGCAGATATCTCGAGGAGATGGTCTTTTTTTTCTCACTGACGGGCGAGTGGGGGGGTGGGGGGGTGTAGCCGCCAGACAACTAGAGAGCGGCGACATTGATGTACGACTTCGTGTGCCGCTTGTAGCCGCAATGTTTCGATGACGAGGCTGGCCCCTGCCCCGTCATTACATAGTGCTCGTGGTTTGGTCGTCATGTCAACATGCGTTTTGACGTTACATTCATCAGCATGCTTTATGAAATCGAAAATGCCATTGTGTTATTCATACGCTGAGGGGGGAAACGATGTTGCTGCAGTTTTGTAGAACTTAAACGTATGTTTGAGCAGGAGGTTACTTGGTATTGCTTTTTATGTGCACTTTACATGGGGAAATTAGTATTTTTTCGGATGCTGTTGGCCTTCGCCGTCCGCATAGTTCTGCAGAGGTGCGGTTACACGCCAAAAGGGTTTTCATGAATGGGCGCATTGAGTATTGTCTTTGTGTCCCGTGCGTAGCAACATACTAAGATAGTTGAGCAACCCAGAACCACGTTCAGAATGCAGAAGAAAAAAAGGGGGGGGGGGGGTTTGGCAGTGGGATTTTAATTCGAGTGAAAAGGGACATGTGACAGCAATGAATATTGCCAGCAAAACAATGGTTGACTACTTCAGCGAGATGCAGCAACAGGAAGCCCAGGGTGTTGCATTCTGACAGTCCTCTAGTAACTAAAAGCCACGGCCTATCGCGCTGACACAACTCAGAATGATGTATTTATTCACTTTAGTTATTTGTGTGTCTGCTCTACCATGTCACTGTAAAACCCACACTTCGGCTGAATAAGAACAATGGATCTTCGCATGTTTATTAACTATTAATTATTAACCCTGTGTGTTTGCGATGTGTCCTTTCGCGCGGAGCAACGCGTTGACGTACGTGTTCATGTCTTGAAACGTGACTAAACAAAACGGGTTACTCTGTTGTCCCACAGTAACGCACACGGGAGATTAGTTCAGCCAGGCGGCGGAGTGAGTGAAATTTAAGGAAAGTGGAGAGTGTGTAGGTTGAAAGCTGTCAGGTGAATGCAGGTAACGGCGTCATAGCAGTGGAACTGGGAGAACTGAGCGGTGGTGTGTTCCCCGTGGCACAGCAACGCCAACGTGCAAATTACTTTAGTCATACGGCTGTCATTACTCCAAAGCCTTAAGCTAAATGGAGGCAAAGGACAGGAAACGGTAGCGTGGGGGGAAAGGCTGTCGCATCCGTATATCATTCTGATCATGTGAGATGCCGTTTTTGACGGAAAAACTGCTTCCAGTCAGTGATGCATAAGTAGGCCTTGGAGTTCAATTGTTGCCCTTTGAAGAGTAGGATTTTGGAATGTCTTCTTGTATGAAAATTCCAAGTACGTTTTGTAGAACTCCCACTGCTTTCAGCTACCAGTCGTGACTGTGACATCAGCATTAGAATGTTCAGTTAAGAACACTCTCATCACATTGTGATCTCACACCTTTAACGGGTTAAACCCAGAACGGTTGTGGGGGCTGGGGGAGATTTGATTTTTTATCTTCATGGCAACGGAGAACGTTTTTCCTTTTTTATTTTTATTTTTTCTTCCTTGGCTTGTCTTGCGTCTCATAATGATGACAGTTGTGAATGGGATGATAGTCATTTGGGCCCCGCTAAATTGTGTTTGTTAAAAGTCAGGGCGGCCTCCCTCCTGGCTTAAAATAGCAGCGTTTCATTGGCCCTTGTCTGAGAGCAGGATGAGATGATTACAGCAGTGGTGTAAGCCAGGGCCTTGTGCCAGGGATTTCTGTGCCTTGAAGGAATGCTATCTCACTGGTTCCCTTTTAGTGGAGCTGGAGGGAGGGGGGGGGGTGGCATTACTGCCACGCCCCACCCACTATTTTTCAGAGGGGGTATTTGATTTGGCGGTTCGTGTATATTCCTCAGGAATTTGACCTATAGGAGTTGCAGGTTCAAGTCCAGTTCCCCCCCTCCCTCCTCCTTGACCAATTTTTTTTTTTAAGGAGGGGGTATTGGATTTGGCGGTTCATGGATATTGCTCAGGAATTTGACCTATAGGAGTTGCAGGTTCAAGTCCAGTTTCACCTTTGAGCATTGTTCCAGCCTGAGGCACAGGCATGAGTTGAGCAGAGGGGGGTGCGCATGCATATCCTAGTAGATTAGCCGGCTGCTGTTAACAGCCCTGGCGGAGGTAAAGCACCGTAATGGCAGAGAATGCCATAGAGTTACGGAAAGGGTCGGAAAACCGGCGTTCCTGCGCGGAAATGCGAGCGGCTCCGAGCGGCTCGTGTGATTGGCCGCGGGGAGCGCGAAACGGAGGCACTGCTGCACGGCTGACTATTCCGCTACTTATTCCGTCTTGGACAGTTTCCATGGAAACCCGCCCACAGATAATATCTTGATTAAGGCTATATAAAAATAAAAAAAACAGAGGAAGGTGCGAGGGCTTTTCGATAAAGATTTCATCTGGAGCAAATCTTAACGAGGCTGTCTGGAAGTGCGACTCCTACCTTAACAAGGCGGCCTTAGCTTGGCTCTTCAAACTTCATTGCTTCTTTTAAAAAAAAAACAAAAAAAACACCCCCCCTCCCCCCTCCTCCCCGGCCAGTTCTGTCCTCACAGACGCTGAGTTTTACAAGCAGGTGACAGAGTAAGATCACGACCGTGTTAAAGGGTCGCAGTCGTGTTGTTATGTGTGTGTGTGAAGTGGTCTGGCAGTGGTGTGAAGCACAATGAGAGATGGGCAGGCGGACGGACGGATGGATGGGGGGGGGGGGGGGGCGGTGTAGTTACTGAACTGAGATGAACAGAAGGCCCAACCAGATGCTTCCTTGATAGCCCCATAGCGTCAGCTGCATACCCTCAACCCGTCAGCCACTTGTCATGCTGAACCTCTATTGGCTGAGAAGGTTTCCTGGAGCATTCCAGTGGCAATGCTGTCCACCTTCTATCGTATGCGGTCAACATTCTAACACATCGGTGATTGAAGAAACGTGTCATTTGTCAAGCATACTCCATCGTACACACACTGACTGCATGCATACTCCATCGTACACACTCTGACTGCATGCATACTCCATCGTACACACTCTGACTGCATGCATACTTCATTGTACACACGCTGACTGTATGCATACTTCATTGTACACACGCTGACTGCATGCATACTCCATCGTACACACGCTGACTGCATGCATACTCCATCGTACACATGCTGACTGCATGCATACTTCATCGTACACACGCTGACTGCATGCATACTCCATCGTACACACGCTGACTGCATGCATACTCCATCGTACACACGCTGACTGCATGCATACTCCATCGTACACACGCTGACTGCATGCATACTCCATTGTACACACGCTGACTGCATGCATACTCCATCGTACACACGCTGACTGCATGCATACTCCCTCGTACATACGCTGACTGCCAGTGTTCTAGAACTCAATTCAATTGCCAGCAGTGATTGTGACATCAGCATTAGAACGTTCAGTTAGGAACAGTCTAATCTAAGGGTTAAGAGCAAGGCCAGGGGTATAACTCAGTCTTCAGGTTCTCCCTAATTTTCTCCCACTTCCTTTGTCGAGGACAGCGTCTCGGGGTCTGGCGCGTTCCTAATTGGCCTGTCTGGTATCGGGTGCCTTTCACACGGTGCGTAAGCAGGCTGACTGGGGAAACGGCAGTTCCGTCCATGGCGTGTCTTTAAAACGAGCGGGGCTTTAATCCGGAGGAGAGCCCTGCTGTAGCCGGTGAAAGATGGTGTGTTATGCAGAGTTGTGCTTCATTAGCCGGCAGGAGCAGAATCAGTGGGGGTGTCCTGGGTCCAGTGGGGCCTCCTGAGACCCCAGGTATAGACGTAGGCCTAATTCATGAAAAATATTTTAAGTATGATATATAATCATAATTTATTATTTAACTGACACTTTTATCCAAAGCGACTTACAGTTGATTAGAGCAAGCAGGGGACAATCCTCCCCTCTGGAGCAATGCAGGGTTAAGGGCCTTTCTCAAAGGCCCAACAGCTGTGTGGATCTTGTCATGGCTACACTGGGGCTTGAACCACCAGCATTCCGGGTCCCAGTCATGTACCTTAGGTGTTTGCAGGTAAAAACATGAATACATCCTGGATTAATGTGTGGCGTTTCTAAAAGCGAAAGTACTGTAAGTGGCACAGCAGCCAAGCAGCCAAATGTGGTCAAGAACAGCTATGAATAGTTACACAGCAAACATCTCACCCGCACGATCTAGATTTGCATCTGTGTCTGAAGGCTGTTTCCCCGCCCTCGGTGTGTGGAAGGTTCTGATTGACGTTTCTTGCGGTGTTTACATTTCAACTAGTCGAGCCTTTGGCATGACATTAATGCAACGGCTGCCAAGTCACGTGACTCTCGCGGTTTTCCCCCCCGAACGTGTTGAACGTTAGCGCTACCCATGCTAGCAGGTGACTGTGTCGTCCTGTTTATCATTACGGGTCATGGTAACCAATCCGTGGTTGGAATGCAGGTGTTGCTGCATTCTTGTGTTCGCGTTCCTCTGAAATCAAACGACATTGCATTTAACAGATGCTTATACTGTACTTCCCCCTTGGGTCTTTCAGTGCACTTATGGGGCGGCATGTATCGTAGTGGTTAAGGTCAATTACTGGGACACGCAAGGTTGTTTGTTCTAATTCCGGTGTAGCCACAATCAGATCCGTACAGCTGTTGGGCCCTTGAGCAAGGCCCTTAACCCATCCGCACAGCCGTTGGGCCCTTGAGCAAGGCCCTTAACCCTGCACTGCTCCAGGGGAGGATTGTCTCCTGCTTAGTCTAATCAACTGTACGTCGCTCCGGATAAGAGCGTCTGCCAAATGCCATTACTGTAAATGTAATCCCTGGTTATGGGTATGCACTTTGTTGTACGTCACCCTGGATAACTGTGTCTGCCAGATGCCTATAATGTAATATAAGGCTCTTATTCAGAGACTTACAAAGGTAGTGTCATAGTGTCCATTTATACCGCTGGATATACTGTACCCCAGATTAAGTACCGTGCCCAAGGGAACAACAGCAGGGATTTTACCTGGGATTTGAACCTGCAACCTTTTGGTTACGGGGCCCAGTTACTGAACCATGATAACTGTACTGATACTGAATTAAACTGAATTAATATGATGTACCAAAGTCTCCCATGAGCGGAAATGTTTCATAACACTCTCAATAACTGTGAATCTCCCCTGAGCACAGTCGACCAGGTCTCCGTGCGTCTCGGTTTTTGGCTGAACTGTAACGGTTGTCCGTGGTCCTACCATAAGCAGCGTTCTGAAGAGCTTAGTTAATTAAGGCCTCTGATTAAAATGTGATTCAACAGTAGACTCTTCTTAACCTGACATTTTACAGGGAAGAGGAGAGCTGGCTAAGCACACAACTGAAAGAAGAGTTTTTTTAAAAGCAGCACATTTATTTGGGGTTTTGCCGCCCCATACCCCTGGGTATGTGAAACAAGTAACAAGAAATAGTGACAAAACTGGCCTTCTGCCATTACTTATCAGCCCCTGGCAGAGCGTTTGGCTGGAATAGGACCCAAAAGGCAGCAATGGCAAAAGGATTTAAAAGCCACAGAACCTCCCAGACACACACACACACACCACACACACACACACACACACACACTTTCTACGTGTGTGCTTCCTCGTTTAAACATCCTTCCTCAAAAGTTCTGCTGGGTGTTCACTACATGTGGTGTAAAGGGGGCTTTTCTTGAGAATTTGTTTCTAATTTTACCAAAATGAATTTCTCCACTTTTTGTGCCAGGGGTGATATTTGAAAATGAAGAACTTTTTCTTATCAGCATTTCACACGACCAGTAAAATTTTTTTTTTTTTTTAATGAATGTGCACCACACTAAACGCAACAAGCTTAACCTTCCAGTCCAGTGAAATGAGAAAATGCAACAACCCTGTATATCTTTTTTTACGTGTTTTACCCCATTCTCAAGTCGAGTTTTACCCATTCTCAACCCGCGTTGAGATCGCTCAGTGAATGGTGTCCTCAGTTCACGGCCAACAGTGAATGAACCCTGGGTTAAACCCTGGCTAAATGCCATGCCCAGCCCTCGACCTCAGCCACTAGGCTACAGAACAGACTGCGAACTGCTGGTTTTCCACCATCCCTTCACACCTGACTCTCAGGTAAAGGGAGGGTGGAGAACCAGCAGTTCTCAGCCCTCAAGGACTGTGAGTTGCTGATCCCTGATCTACTGTATACTAGATGGCGAAATGTAGACGCCATTTTTGTATGCTTTTGTACCAAAACAAAAACAATAAAGCAAACATACAAGTTTGGGTTGCATGTAGGTAGCATGTAGTCTTTCTCACAGAAATAAAACACGGCTCTGCCCAGTCGGCTTGCTGGAGCACGCGTCTCCACCCTTCTCTCTCCGTCCGCCTGACGGAGAGTCTGAGCCGGGCTCTGAGGTCCTTTCACTCTGATGGGCTGGAGACTTGTTGGTTACCTGGGTGTAAAACAGCTCCACAAATCACCGTGGTAACGCGATTGCTAAAAGAAAAAGAGGGAATTAATGTGTGGCTTGGAGGAGAACACAGTCGGAGCACGGTCGATGTGACTGTGCGAGGCGGGGTTTGTATCGCCGGTGGGGGGCTGTGGAGTGTTCACAGGAGTGAATTCCTTTTGCCGCGACTGAGATCTCATGCCTTTTCTCAGCAGCTACACTTCACGCTTAACCGCCAATGATGCAACCGAAGGCGGGCACCCGAGATGAAATAGACGCGTCGAAGAAGACGGTGTTCATTTTGGAAACCGTGATTGTGATTGTTGTTAAATCCCCAGGCTAGTGTGCAGGTGTTTAGGGGCTCCATCAGTGGGATGGTGAGCTTTGTGTGCAGGTTTTTATGATGGAGCGCAGAAGCACAGAACGTTCTCCATCAGTGGGATGGTGAGCTTTGTCCTTCCCACCCATGGAATTTCAATACATTGCCTGGAAGACATTTTTTTTTTGTCTGAACAATATCTACAAACCAAACTGAATAATTTATGCAGCTGCTTCAGTCATCAGTGTTAATGCTGTGCTCTACCCGTACTTAATCACGTTATCCGGTTTGTTTCAATAAAGAAATTAAAAGGAAACTTATTTCACTGACAAAATATGGTCTTGTTGGACTACATATTTTATATAATGTGGAGAAACTTGAGACGTAGTAGTTTTTTTTTCCTGTCAAACTCATCAAATTAAGGTTGAGTAGGATTAAGATCATCCTTCTAGAACCCTCGGGGCAAGTGTGGCCAAGATGGAAGGTATGGAATGCCAGCACTGTTCTGGAACATAAACAATAAAAGATTAAAAACTCCCCAAAATATCATTTCATGAGGCCTCAAGAACAGCCTCCAGAATGAATGAATTACATTACATTATTGACATTTTGGCAAACGCTCTTATCCAGAGCGACGTACAGTTGATTAGACTAAGCAGGAGACAATCCTCCCCTGGAGCAATGCAGGGCTAAGGGCCTTGCTCAAGGGCCCAGCGGCTGTGCGGATCTGATTGTGGCTACACCGGGATTAGAACCACCGACCTTGCGTGTCCCAGTCATTTACCTTAACCACTACGCTACAGGCCGCCCTTGAATTAAAGTCACGCCCTCACAGAAATCGAATGTAGTGCAATATAATGATAGTACATGCATTATCAAGGCACTTGACAATAAAAAAATATAACCATTATTGCCACTTTGATGGGTCTAGGTGGCAGTTCTCTCTGTAACTATCAGCCTGTTGTGTCAGGTGCTACTGTCAGAACTTCTAAAAATAGAAGAGAACACTGCAGGCTGGATTTAGGTTTTTCTCCCAAAATGTAAGGAGTGCTTCTCTGTGGTGCAGAGAAGACAACAGCTGTCACTCAAAATAAAAAATAAAAAAAAGTGATTTCAGATTTCTCTATGTACCCAACCCAGCTGAAAATGAACAGAAGCGCACAAAGTTTTAAGCTCTAAACTGCCAGGAAAAATACAGCATTGTTGTTTTTTTTGGTTTTTGAAAAGAGGTCAAACGCAGAGGACAGAACGTGGCGGGGACTGGTGTTCCATAATTTCTCCGCTTTGTGTTCCGTTTCCCTGTTGTGGTGACCGCTGTTTAGTGGGGGGCTGCGATGTTCAGTCTGAGCTTCTCTCTTTGTGTTACCACAAACACTCTTCCAAGACGGACAGCTGAAAAATGGACTACAGGTAAATGCAATGCCGTTTTTCAGGTTAGGCTTGTACTGGACTACGCTGCCCAACCCTGTTCCTGGAGATCTACCGTCCTGTAGATTTTCACTCCAACCCGACAAAGCACCTCATTCACCAGTTAGAGATCTTGTTGCGCTGCTAATTAGTAGAATCGGGTGTGCCAAACGATGGTTGGTATGAACGGCTGATCTCCGGGATCGGGGTTGAGCGGCCCTGCACTCGACCGAGCTGATAGCGGCCCCTCTGCATCTGTGTATTGTTCGTTCGAACACCTGGTATCTCTGGTGTGCCGTAATTATTAAACTGCGACGGATTGGAAGCTTGGAGGGACTGCAGCTCAGCATGGGGAGGCTGTAACATACTAGTCTCCGAGAAGCAATGTAATCCGCTGCTTTCAATTAAATACGTTGTTTAATTGGTTCTTTGTTCACGTGTAAGGCTAATTGTGGTCCCCCTGCCGAAATGAGTTCCACGTTAAGCTGTATTGTCATTATCTTAAAGCAGCCAGACTAGGCAGTTTGCTGCTATCTGTGGTGGTACTGTGGTGTTAGCTCGTATGACAAGCACAGGACACAGGAAAAGTGAATGCAGACTTGTCCTCTTTTTAACGATTGAAATGCACACAATGGAACCCCATAACCTCATAACCATGGAAATGGGTCTTGTGATTACATGGTTGGGTGGCTCCATGTTTATGGAGAAAAATAAAACATTTATTTCAGTGCAACATCAGTAACAGGTTTTATGTGGTTTGAGGTATAAAAGTTGTATGTATGTATGTCCTCGTCTCCAAGAGACAGAATTTGGTCATACGCACAGCTATCTGTGAGCGTTAGTATGTAGTCATGATCTATATTTTCTTCTTAAGTAACGGAAATCAGTCAACAGGTACGTGTACAAAACAAAAAGGGGGGAATCCAGTGCAAAACAACATTTCGCTAATTGAACAGATGAAGGCGTAGCTGATTCATTCCCTCTGAGTGTCTGACCGGAGCGATCTCTGTACGGGGATATCAGCAGCGAAAGTGCCCATTTTGAGTCTGAGGCACGAGCACTGCGGTGGAAGGTTAGCCTACTTTGCAACCAGATCAAGTTCAATAATATCGGGTGAAGTGCTGTAAACAGCATATTCAATTTAGCGAAACAGAAGTGTTCTTTCGGCTGGAAGTAGGGCAAGCACTGCTGCTGCTACAGACGAGGAACAGCGAAAATAAAATGGGTTCTTTTTTTAAGCATTCAGCTTTCCAGCAAAAAGGTTTTCACTTGGAAAGTTGGAAGGCTCTGGCCAATGGATTAAAATCAGTTGAACTCCCTTCCAACTTCAACTAGAAAGTAAGATGTAACTATCCCACCGGATTTTTTCAGTGAGCAAGTCGGAAAAAAAAAAAAGTCTAATAAATACCTAATAAAGTACTCACTGAGTGTACATCACAATAGTCATAAAAGCAAAGTACAAGATGGTAAAAGTTCAAGATGGTAAAACATGAAGCCCCTAGACAGTAAATGGAAAGAGCACTTCTCATCTGTGAGTTTTGAATAACGGAGACGATCTCGGGATGATTGGTGTCTTTTTTTTGGTTCAGTTTTTTTTTTCTCCGCTGATGTGAACGTCTTCTTATCAGAGTAGCGGTCTGTGATTAGCCGTGGCGCTCCGGTATCTGACTCTGAAAGGCCTTGAAATGTAAACATGTTAGCGTCGAGCATCAGCTTCACATGTAAGCACAGCGCTATGGACATAGAGGCTCCTGTTTGGCATCTCTGAAAGATTTCATTTTCAGACTCGAGTGCTTGGATTCATTTTGGTCTCCTCATCAGCAGTGATTTGACTCCTCCTCACCGAGTCTGTGGGTCTAAAACAGCGGTCCTCACCCCTGGTCCTGGAGAGCCACATTGTGTGCTTTTGTTTTTCTTTTCACCTTAGTATCAGCCAAAATTCAGACCCAAGAAACCAGGTGAGGTGAGTTAACTGTGTAATTAACTGCTTTCATTGATCAATTGAAGTACTGAGTAACAACAAAAGCCAGCACACCCTGTGGCTCTCCAGGACCAGGAGTTGTGAGCTCTCCAGTATCACTGGTCTAAAGTCTTGTTTAAGGCTACTGTAGCCTTGTGGCAGGGGTACATGACTGGGAAGCAGAAGGTTGGTGGTTGAAGGCCCTGTGTAGCCACAATATGATCCGCACAGCCGTTGGGCCCTTGAGCAAGGCCTGCATTGCTCCGGGGGGGATTGTCCCCTGCTTAGTCTAATCAACTGTAAGTCACTTTGGATAAAAGCATCAGATAAATAACGGTAATATAATGTAAATCTGTGTGGAATGGCATTGTTGTCAAGAAGAGGAGCAGGACGCCTTGGAATAAAAACAGCGGTTAAACAACAAATGATTCAGTAACATTGTCTATGTGTTAGTGTTAGTTTTACACCTGCAGAGAAGCATAACGCAGCGCTCTCCTCCGTGCTTCTGAAGGTCAGGAGCGGTTCGGCAACATGACGCGGGTGTACTACAAGGAGGCTGTGGGGGCGTTCGTGGTCTTCGACGTGACGCGGGGCTCCACCTTCGAGGCGGTGTCCAAGTGGAAGCACGACCTGGACAGCAAGGTGAAGCTGGCCAACGGGAGCCCCATCCCCTCCATCCTGCTGGCCAACAAGTGCGACCAGAAGAAGGAGACCCCCAGCAGCAACACGCTCATGGACAACTTCTGCAAGGAGGCCGGCTTCCTGGGCTGGTTCGAGACCTCTGCCAAGGTGAGGGACCGGATCTTTCTCGCCGCTGATTGAATCGTACATTGAGTGTATCGAGACTGCGATGCCAATAGAGACCATTGGGGGACAGATTCCATCACACAGGGCAGCGTGTTCACTCAATGCTCATGTTCGTTTGTGTCCTTGGTCACATGATGGTCACATGGCTGGTCACGTGACCACGGCGGATGAACCAGTGATCAACCCTGGAGCCGTTGCCAAACAAAGATTTCACTTCAGGGCATTTTTAAAAACATCTACGTTTGTCTTTATGCCTGGGGGAAAGATTTGGGCCTCTGAAAACTGAATGGAATAAAAAAAAATAATAATAGTGTAGCATAGAATGAACATCAGTACATTCATTCTGTGTATAAATGTTCATTATTTGCTGTCAAACATTCTGCACAAACAGTCCAATAGGCTTTTTGAGCAAAACCACCTTCTGGACTTTTGAATTGGAAAATTTAATTGACTTGAATTCTGCTGGCAGAACGAGGGGGCTAAAATTGATATTAGCTGAAAGAAATATAGATAATCTTTTTATTTTATTGTTTTGCACAGATTTTGTGAGTTAGCTTGCCAGGTAATGCCGTAGACGGAGAGGCCCATAAAGTATTCAGGTCCAGGCTTGGTGCAGCACTGTTACCCAGAATGGCCTGCTCCTCACTTTCGGACAATGTGGTGCATTAATAGTTTTTTTTTGTCCTCCATTTTAAAACCTTGTACCCGTGCACGCAGCCTTGCAGAAACCGTTCAGGCTTAATGTGAACTCTTAATCAGCTCAGGACGAGAGAAAGAGGGAGATCATGCAGGAGAACAGGACACGAACCGCCCGTATTAGAGTACATTTTTAAAATAACTGAAATTCCTCGTGGCATTATGGGTAATTCCACGCTCTCGTGGCCCGCTCAGTGCGGGGTGATTATGACGTTCGATAGCGCCGTTCGGCGTAGTACTCCAGCGCTCCAGTTTACACAACTGTGGCGGCGTGTGGATCGTTGTGTCAAGTTTCGTTCATTAATCCTCGGTAATATTTGACATCGAACACAATTGTATTGCGAATTCTGTAAATAAAACCGCAATCCGTAAGCCTTCTGGAGAGCTAAATGCCGCGGAAAAATGTTAAATAATCCTAATCTGTCAAAATCGGCTCTGATTGTATGCACTTCATTAATTTCACGGGTAAATTGAGGCATCAGCCGCATTACAGACATCGACCTGACACAACTCAGAGCACTGTTAGCGTTTACAACAATTGAACGGGGAGAATGTTTCTTTAAGATTAATTTTTTTTAGACAAACTTAAACCCGGCAAGAGAAGTACACACTTTCAAATTTGAACCATTGAATGTTTGTGTTGTTCTGCAAAACTGCTGAAGGGCAGGCTGGGCTGAGGCCTTCTGTTCCCGTGCCTCTCTTTAAAAGCGCATTAAAACGTCTCTCACTCCATAATGGCAATTTCCCCCGAAGAAGTGCATGCTGGGAGTTTGTGCTCTGTGAGAAACTGGGTCAGATGAGCTTCAACTGTCATGTGGAAGGACTGAAACGTCACTGTTCCCACACGAGTCCATAGGTCGCTGTGTGTCCTTGCCCATCCCCTCTCTGTGGTGAATAATTGCTTTCCTTAGGTATTCTGTCAATGTTTATTTTCTACTGGAAAAAAAAAAAGAAAGAAAAAAAAGTTGCAATTTTCATTTTCCCCCGTTACCTTAGCGATGGCTAAGTTCAGAGGAGGGTCACGTCTCCAATACGGTGGGCTGTCAGAGCGCTTGAAGTGATGGGGGGAAATGAATTTCTCAGCTGAGGCGGGAGAGGTTTTCGGAGGTTTTAAGGTCCAGAAAAGGGAAGTTTAACGGGTGATGTCTCTCTACAGAAAGCTGTGAAAAAGATCCGTTTCCCTTCCCCTCGACTAGAAGCATTTTATGTCACTTTACTGTAATGTCTGGTTCACCTTCTGGTATACGTGCGTTACAGTACATTACTGGCGGATGATGTTATCCAGAGTGACTCCATTTTACATAGTACCCGTGTACACAGCTGGAGATTCAAAGGCAGTGTCCTACCTGAAAATCAAGTCTGCAACCTTTAGGTTACAAGCACAGTTCCCTCGCCATTATACTAATTCTAACCCTACCCTTAACCCTAAATCTCCAGGGGCTTAACCCATGTTCTCTCTGTCACTTTTACTTCCTTCTGGCATGTTCTCCCAGGGGGTCTTTCACAAAGAGAAGCACGTTCTCACTGGACCACCCCTAGTTGCGTTATTTATTTATTCATTTTTTAATGAATGAAAATGTTTCTCTTCCAACCGAAATCACCAGGATTGTGAGCAACCGGACCCAGCTGATTTTCACCCAGCCAGCGTCGCCAGATTCCCCCACAGACTGCATCACCAGGCTCTCGCACATACCCGCAGACATCAGCAGATTTCCACACAGTCAGGGGCACCAGGCGCCCCGGGGTTCCTGGTGCGAGCGCTTCCACAAACAGACGGACGCGTCCGCTGAATTGAGCTGCTGTTAAAGTGTATGTTTGGGTGCTCTGTTTGCAAATACATAAGTCATTTTGTTGCACGCTGGCTATGTGTAGCTATGTAGTTGCCGTGGGATCTATCTTGACACGAGAAGCTAAAGGCTCGTTTATAGTCTGGCGCAAGAGTGTCACCACGACCGGCAATGTGCAATGGTATCGTAGCAATCTGTGCTTTTTACTCTGGGTGACTGGAGTGCGTTTTTTTCCTAAGGACAACGACCACAGTCTACATCAGGTGACAGTAGAGTGTTCATGAAGGTTGTGCTATTGCAGTCGAGCGGCACTCCATTGCTGGACTCTAAACTGGCACTTTGAAGCTTCCAAACATTATTCAGTCAGTCTTGAGGGAAGACGCTCCTCATCCCGGAATGTTGTTAGTTGTTTGCAAAAGCTCCTTGCTGGCTGATATCAAATCATTTGTTTGGATTTACGGTTTCCTGCTGGTGGTGCAAAGTTTTGTTGAGTGGACAGGGAGTTCCCTGAGTACCATCCATCTCAGATTTGTTTTAGGATTAAAAATGGCAGTGGATCGGACTGAATAAAAAAATAGCTATCTGAGCCCTACAAAAATAGATATCTGAGCCCTACAGAAATAATAAAAACCTGTTTGGCATCCACACTTGTGGCTTTGTTTATGCATCATTTTGAGTGTTTCGCACGGTCACTTCCTGAAATGAAATCGAATTGTTTTTTTTCGGGGAGGTTGTACACCTACACACTCGTACGCAGAGTAGAGGGCTCTCGTTAAAACGCGGTACGAGGGCCATAAGGCGCGTCTCGGAAAGGGGGCAGCTGAGCATCGGCGAAATGAAAGCACTGCCGATGTCGAAGTCCAAGAGGGGGTAGATTGTGCCATTCAAGTGAAGTTCGTGTGGATTGCGAGGGTACAATTTAAACTTGACAGGGCAACTTGACCCTGATTCATGCACTGCTAGAATGTGTATCTTAACAAGTGTTTTAGTCTTGTAATGATGCTTCAACTCTTATTTCTGCCTCTGAAGTAGAAAACATTGGCTTGTTTTAAAGTGACTGTACAGGTCACTTAGCCCCGGGGTGCAAGGGCCGGACCATTTCAGGATTTTGAGGCAACTTCTGCTGTTCGTTATTTGATTAGCTCAATCATACTGTATCTCGATCATTTATAGCAGCAGCAGCTACAGGCACAGACTGCAGGTGTGTCCTGAAGATTTCACTGTGATCCAGTACAGGAGTGAACCAGTGTAAATCTATGGAGCTGTCAGAAAACTAAAATGAAGGTAATGGAACGAAAACCAGCACGCGGAATGGCCCTCCAGGACCGGAGTTTAGCCCCCCCCCCCTGTCCTCGACTCTGATTGGCTGCTGCTTGGATTCCCGCTCCGCGGTCTCGATGGCGTCACTCGAGGAGTAAAGCGTTTGTGTCACATGACGCTGTGCTCTGGTGACGACCCTCGTTCGGTTTTTCTCCGTGCCAGTGGCAGTGTTAAAGCTCCACGCACGTCCCCGAAAATCTGCTCCCGTAAATCCACCCTATACCCCCCTCCCTTCACACTGACAAACACCACTGCCTGACCGCTGACAAGTTCATTTTTTATTTTTTTCTTAGTTGTCTGATTGCTTGCTTCACAGTGATAGTCAGTAGTTAGCATGGGTAACTGGAACAGATAGGGGTACAATTGGCATCCAAATTGGGAGAAAATGTGGGGAAATCTGAAACGGAAACAAATAAGAAAAGAAGAAATGTCAGCTGAGCCAGAGGAGTCTTTCGCTTCCTCTCTTCTCCCAAAATGGTGGCACGCTCCCAGCCCCCCCGGGCCTGACTCACTGCTCTAAAGCGCACAGGGCAGCTCTCCGCGGAAGAGAGAGTGCCCGCGGCGGCCAGGAGAACACAGCCCTATTGTCTTTACCGCGCCGGTGAACAGGGCAGCGGGCGGGCGGGCGGGAGTGTGTGAAAACACAGCGCGCTAATTCCTCTCAGCTCCTTTAACCACACTGCCTGTGCATTCAGCTCCACTGAGTCTGAACCCAGCTCCACTGAGTCCTACGAGTGAGTCTAAACCCAGCTCCACTGAGTCCCACAAGTGAGTCTGAACCCAGCTCCAGTGAGTCTAAACCCAGCTCCACTGAGTCCCACAAGTGAGTCTGAACCCAGCTCCACTGAGTCCCACGAGTGAGTCTGAACCCAGCTCCACTGAGTCTAAACCCAGCTCCACTGAGTCCTACGAGTGAGTCTGAACCCAGCTCCAGTGAGTCTAAACCCAGCTCCACTGAGTCCCAAGAGTGAATCTGAACCCGGCTCTACTGAGTCCCAAGAGTGAGTCTGAACCCAGCGCCACTGAGTCCCAAGAGTGAGTCTGAACCCAGCTCCAGTGAGTCTAAACCCAGCTCCACTGAGTCCCAAGAGTGAATCTGAACCCGGCTCTACTGAGTCCCACAAGTGAGTCTGAACCCAGCTCCACTGAGTCCCACAAGTGAGTCTGAACCCAGCTCCACTGAGTCCCACAAGTGAGTCTGAACCCAGCTCCACTGAGTCCCACGAGTGAGTCTGAACCCAGCTCCAGTGAGTCTAAACCCAGCTCCACTGAATCCCAAGAGTGAGTCTGAACCCAGCCCTACTGAGTCCCAAGAGTGAGTCTGAACCCAGCTCCACTGAGTCCCACAAGTGAGTCTGAACCCAGCTCCAGTGAGTCTAAACCCAGCTCCACTGAGTCCTACGAGTGAGTCTGAACCCAGCTCCACTGAATCCCAAGAGTGAGTCTGAACCCAGCTCCACTGAGTCCCAAGAGTGAGTCTGAACCCAGCTCCACTGAGTCCCAAGAGTGAGTCTGAACCCAGCTCCACTGAGTCCCAAGAGTGAGTCTGAACCCAGCTCCACTGAGTCTAAACCCAGCTCCACTGAGTCCCAAGAGTGAGTCTGAACCCAGCTCCACTGAGTCCCAAGAGTGAGTCTGAACCCAGCTCCACTGAGTCCCAAGAGTGAGCCTGAACCCAGCTCCACTGAGTCTAAACCCAGCTCCACTGAGTCCCAAGAGTGAGTCTGAACCCAGCTCCACTGAGTCCCAAGAGTGAGTCTGAACCCAGCTCCACTGAGTCCCAAGAGTGAGTCTGAACCCAGCTCCACTGAGTCTAAACCCAGCTCCACTGAGTCCCAAGAGTGAGTCTGAACCCAGCTCCACTGAGTCCCAAGAGTGAGTCTGAACCCAGCTCCACTGAGTCCCAAGAGTGAGTCTGAACCCAGCTCCACTGAGTCCCAAGAGTGAGTCTGAACCCAGCTCCACTGAGTCTAAACCCAGCTCCACTGAGTCCCAAGAGTGAGTCTGAACCCAGCTCCACTGATTCCCACGAGTGAGTCTGAATCCTTTCAGTCCCACGAGTGCCATATGGCCCTCTCGACCTTATACCCTTTCAGCCAGTCATGCAGTGACTGCTAAACTATTGTTTTGAGCCCCTGTTATAAAACCCTACTAAATTTTCGCAACCAAAGCCAAAACCCTCTGGGATTTGGGTGAAGCCACTTCATATTGGGCTTGGGATTGAAAGGGCTAAAAATATATTTCACTCTATTAGCAGAATGAACCTGAAAACGGCTTATCAGCTGAAAGAAAACACGTTACTACTCTCTCTTATCGATCTATTATCCTCCTTAGTTAGTTTGTGCTTTAAAGCTGTTCATTTCAAAGAGGCCTTCAAAATGAATGGGAGCGAATGGGAACGGGACACCCGGGAGATAACGGCAATGCCATTAACGGTCTGCAGGGACACGCTGATGTAGGCGGTGTTCACTCTGTTACTAAGATAGACATAATAAATTATAACAAATTGTTATTTAGCTGATGCTTTTACCCAAAGCAGGGGACAACCCCCCCCCCCCAATGTGGGGTTAAGGGCCTTGTTCGAGGGCCAATCTTATTGTGGCTACACTGGGCTTGAACCACCAGTCTTCTAGGTGCCTGTGATGTACTTTAGCCGCTAGGCTACAGGCTACCCCGGTGTATCCCCTGTGTATCCCCTGTGTATCCCCTGTGTATCCCCTGTGTATCCCCTGTGTATCCCCTGTGTATCCCCTGTGTATCTCCCGTGTATCTCCCGTGTAACTTTCAGGCTGCATAAGCTTCAGTGCACTCAATTACTTGTGTTGCACTAAAGTGAAATATCCCTTTAACCCGATCTGTTCCTGCCCGAGGAAGAACTGCTCATTTCGTCCCCCTGTCGATGTCGACATCAGTCGACCGGACCAATCGGGTGCGGGCGAGTCGTCGAGTCGTCCGATTGCGAAAGGCCTCGGTTCTGGGTTTCCTCTCGAAAAAGCGTCGCGTCGTGTTGTCGTTGCGTCACCGTGGAAACCGCAGAGGGGAAGAACGCTGTTGACCGCGTTTCCATCGCATGAAAGGCGGAGCATAACCTGACGTGACCGGCAGAAGAAGTGGCGACTTCGTCACAGACAGAGGCCGTGAAGACGAGCTGAATTCAGAGTTCACTTTTTCCTCAAATTAATCAGCGCTTCATAAACATACGAACACGTCTTAAAGTTCCCAAAAACTCCAAAATTGTAATGCTTGTGTATTTACACACCAAAGCTTTCAGTGCATTTCCTGGAAAACAAGATTTTTCCAGATTTGATGTCATTGTGTACCAGCGGGCGTGTATTTCGATCAAATGTATGTACATTTTCCACCTTCATCATCATCATCATAATTATCAACACCACCATAATCATCATAAGTATCAACACCACCACCATCATCATCATAAGTATCAACACCACCATCATCACCATAATTATCAACACCATCATCATCATCATAATTATCAACACCACCATCATCATCATAATTATCAACACCACCATCATCATCATCATAATTATCAACACCACCATCATCATCATAATTATCAACACCACCATCATCACCACCATCATCACCATAATTATCAACACCATCATCATCATCATAATTATCAACTCCATCATCATCACCATAATTATCAACACCATCATCATCATCATAATTATCAACACCATCATCGTCATCATAAATATCAACACCACCATCATCACCATAAGTATCAACACCACCATCATCACCATAATTATCAACACCACCATCATCATCATAATTATCAACACCATCATCATCACCATAATTATCAACACCACCGTTATCATCATAATTATCAACACCATCATTATCATCATAAGTATCAACACCACCATCATCATCATAATTATCAACACCACCATCATCACCATAATTATCAACACCACCATCATCATCGTCATCATAAATAATCAAGGTTCTGCCGTCCTCTCAGAACCCTCCAGGACCCGGTCGGGAGGAAAACAGAGAGATACAATGTCCACAATCTCAGCTTGTACCCATCCTGCTGGGGCGTTTCATTTCTTTATTTATTTACTATTTAAAGGAGAGCGATCAGTCTGCCGTCCTGTAGCTCTCAGCTTCACTCTGGGTGAAGTCAGAGACAGAGACGGACTGACCGTACAGAGGGTACCGTGGTGGGGGATTCATGTTGGACTTGAACCACCAACCTTCCAGGTCCCATCATGCACTTTAGCCTCTACGCTACAGGCTGTTCCCCCCAGCTGGGTCCTGACTGCTGTTTTAAAAACCCCTCTGTGTAAGGGCAGTAGGGAGTAGTGTAACCTAGTGCCTAAGGTACATGACTGAGACCCGGTAGGTTGGTGGTTCAAGCCCCATTGTAGCGACAATAAGATCTGTGCAGCAATGTTGACCTCACATTGCTCCTAGGGGGGGGGGGATTGTCCCCTGCTTAGTCTTATCAACTGTAAGTCCCTTAGGATAAAAGCGTCGGCTAAATAGCGGTGATGTACTGTAAAATGGCGGCGTTGTCTCATGTCTCTGGTGTCAGGAAGAGGATCAGGATGGCCTGGGCTGAACTCCTGCCTCCCTCCTCTCTGACTTCGCTCCTTATCGACTTTCTGTGAAGAACCATTTTTTTAGGTCCCCATAGAGATGCAGCAGCTGTGCATAACTATACAAGGAAGTGCTTTCTGTGTTTTTTTTTGTTTTTTTTCCCTTTTTCTTTTTTAAAAGTAATTTTTCTGCATTTGTCTCCTGAACTCTGCGATCGATTCTCGTCGGCGTGAGAACAAAGGCTCGCGCTCTGCGAGATGTTTCTGAGAGAGAGACGTCTGGCGGAGCTCGTTATTCCGTGTGCGAATCCCGCCGCGGTGTCGCCCGCGAACGGGAGGAACGCTGAGCGGAGGAGCGCCGGCGGGCCTTCTGCGTGAACCCCGGCCTCCGCACGCTGCGTTTACACACCCTACCACCCCGTTTACGCCCCCTACTGCTGCGTTTACGCACCCTACCGCTGCGTTTACGCACCCTACCGCTGCGTTTACGGACCCTACCGCTGCGTTTACGCACCCTACCGCTGCGTTTACGCCCCCTACTGCCCCGTTTACGCCCCCTACCGCTGCGTTTACACACCCTACCGCTGCGTTTACGCACCCCTACCACTGCGTTTACGCCCCCTATTGCCCTGTTTACGCCCCCTACCGCTGCGTTTACGCCCCCTACCGCTGCGTTTACGCCCCCTACCGCTGCGTTTACACACCCTACCACCCCGTTTACGCCCCCTACCGCTGCGTTTACGCCCCCTACCTCTGCGTTTACGCCCCCTACCTCTGCGTTTACGCCCCCTACCGCTGCGTTTACGCCCCCTACCGCTGCGTTTACGCCCCCTACCTCTGCGTTTACGCCCCCTACCGCTGCGTTTACGCCCCCTACCGCTGCGTTTACGCCCCCTACCGCTGCGTTTACGCACCCTACTGCCCCGTTTACGCCCCCCTACTGCCCCGTTTACGCCCCCTACCGCTGCGTTTACGCCCCCCTACCGCTGTGTTTACGCCCCCTACCGCTGCGTTTACGCACCCCTACCGCTGTGTTTACGCCCCCTACCTCTGCGTTTACGCCCCCTACCGCTGTGTTTACGCCCCCTACCTCTGCGTTTACGCCCCCTACCGCTGCGTTTACGCACCCCTACCGCTGCGTTTACGCCCCCTACTGCCCCGTTTACGCCCCCTACCGCTGCGTTTACGCCCCCCTACCGCTGTGTTTACGCCCCCTACCTCTGCGTTTACGCACCCCTACCGCTGTGTTTACACCCCCTACCGTCCTGTTTACGGACCCTACTGCTGCATTTACGCCCCCTACCGCCCTGTTTACGCCCCCCTACTGCTGCGTTTACACCCCCTACTGCTACGTTTACGCCCCCTACCGCCCCGTTTACGCCCCCCTACCGCTGCGTTTACACACCCTACCGCCCCGTTTACGCCCCCTACCCCTGCGTTTACACCCCCTACCGCTGCGTTTACGCCCCCTACCACCCCGTTTACGCACCCTACCGCTGTGTTTACACACCCTACCGCCCCGTTTACACACCCTACCGCCCCGTTTACACACCCTACCGCCCCGTTCACACACTACCGCCCCGTCTCCAGAGTGTCCCCCCCACAGGGGGAGTGTGCAACCAACCGCCCACCCACAAGTGTTCATATACCAGGCTACGACCCCCCCATCGAGCCTCGTGTGGACTGTAATGAGTCAAAAACGGAAAAATATATGGAACTATTCCACTCTTAAGTCCAAGACTCAATTTTACATTTTCTTTAATAGACATTGAATTGAGGTATATATTTGAGTATGTTTATGTTTATATATAGGTATCTACACACTGTTTTGTTTTGGAGTGGGGGAGTTTTGCACCCTGTGCTCTGGGTTACTGTGTGATAAATGCACGCAATATTAATATTCAGCAAACACTGATTTTGAATGTTATTTTCTGAAATTAATTCCGCGAGAAGTTGTTTGCCAGATATCTCTTGTGTTTCTCAGTTGTCTTCTCATAATTCAGTGTTGTGCCACATTCTTCAGAGTTTTTTTGGAATGTTTTTTTGCAAAATTCCAAGTGTTCTAGAACATTATTTTCAATTATCAGGCATGATTGTGACATCAGCACTAGAATGTTCAGTTATATAATGTTCTCATCACATATCTTTGATCTCACACCTTAAAGACCTGTTTGTAGTCCAGCGACGGAGTGTCGCTCGACAGAAATCGCAGAACGTTCACAAACATTCTATTGTCACCCGACTGTAGACTGTGGTCGTTGTCCTTAGCAAAAGATATACACACACTCCGGTCGGCCAGAGTATAAGCTAAATGTCGCTGTGATTCAACAATCGCCGGACTATAAACTGACTTTAAAGAGTTAACGTGTGCGTGTGTGTGTGGTCTCTCCCAGGAGAACATCAACGTGGACGAGGCGGCCAAGTTCCTGGTGGAGAACATCCTGCTGAACGACAAGGGCCTGCCATACGAGGAGAGCAACGGCGACAAGATCAAGCTGGACCGGGACACCGTGGCGGCCGAAACCAAGTCGGGGTGCTGCTAGCCCCGGGGAGCGGGGGGGGGGGGGTCAGCCGCCCCCCTGGAAGCTCGCACCTTCCCTGGACTGGGCTCCGAGACCAGTGCCCGGCCCGCCAGCCTTGTTCCGGAAAGTTCTCTGAAGGAGAAGTTGCTAATAGCCTGCCCTGCTATTAGTCTCTTTCCATAACTCATTCTGGGGCACTGTGGTTGACCTTTTCACCATGTCTACAATGTATGAAGTGTTTGGGGGTTTTTTTGGGGGGGAGGGGGATTCAATTTTTCGGTTTGAAGGGCATCAAAGAACATCCCAGAGCACTTTTTTTTTCGGCCAGAGCAGAAGTACCACAAAACCCCCAAAAAAACAAATTCTCTTTTCTTTTTTTTCTTTTTTTAATGGAAGGGTTTTCACTTTTTACTGCAGTGCTGGAGGGGTCTGAATCGTCCCTCTAACTGTGTTTATGAAACTCAGATATAGGGTGTCCCAAGCTGCTCTTTTTAACCAAGATAATCCACTAAATGCATGCCTGTGTCACATGGTCATACTAACCTCAGTGACCCTAAAGGAATGATAAGAAAAAAAGGTTTCCTATGTTGTTCACAGTTTGAGAGTACCACTTAGCGTTAATTTTGAGATATTATTCATGTATGTTCCATAAGAGCATACATCCCATGACATCCAGACAACACTAATATACTCTCAGTGAGCACTTTATTAGGTATTTCAGTGAGACTTATTGGTCTTCTGCTGCTGTAGCCTATCAGCAAACGTTTTTACACATTTTGTGTTCAGAGATGCTCTTCTGCATACCACTGTTGTAATGCCTGGTTATTTGCATTACTGTCACCTTCCTGTCAGCTTCGACCAGTCTGGCCCTTCTCCTCTGACCTCTCATTAACAACTATTTCTCGCCTGCAAAATTGCTGCTCACTGGATGTTTTTTGTTTTTCACACCATTCTCTGCGACTCTAGAGACTGTTGTGCATGAAAATCCCAGGCAGTTTCTGAGATACTGAAACAACCCTGTCTGGCACCAACAATCATTCCATGGTCAAAGTCACTTAGATCACATTTCTTCCCAATTCTGACATTTGGTCTGAACAACAGCTGAACCTCTGGACCACATCTGCATGCTTTTATTTATTTAGTTGCTGCCACACAATTGGCTGATTAAATATTTCCATTAACAAGCTGGTGTACAGGTCTACCTAATAAAGTGCTCACTGAGTGGACATCTAATAAAGAATTTGGTGGGATAGTTCCATCTCACAGTTTTATTTCCTGTTTGAGGTCTGAAGGTGTTTAACTGATTTTTAATCCATTGGCCAGAGCCTTCAAAGTTTACAAGTGAAAACCTTCTTTTGGAGGGAAAAACCTAAAGATTTTTAATTGAGGCTCTTGTATTTCAGGGGTAGTCTCTGTATTTTCTAATTTAGTTTTGTCTGGTAACAGTAAATATTTTTATATGGTATTGGCTTTCGCCATTTCATATTTCTACTGTTATTTTGTTTGATACCACTGGGAAAAATAGTACCCTGCTGTTTTTATGAGATACCCTATGTAAATCTTTCTATTACTCTGTTGAGACAAATCTAACATTAAGTGGTATTAGAACTGGATGTATTGTGTTGCTATTAGTCAGAATAATTATTCCAAAAATGTGATTTGTGATACTGTTGTATTGATTCATATGAATGTGACTGCACTGTAGGTTCAGCATGGCATTGATTAGACAATAAATATATTTATGCTTGCACAAATTATGGAAACACTGTGCTTAAAGAAGAGGTTTAGTACTCTTAAGACGTCTATCTGTTCCCTTTCTTCTGTTATTGTTTCTGAGAGCGATTTTAGCCTATAAAAATGTATTCAAAACTGAATTAGTTTGACCACGTGTGGTAACATCATTGCAGTATGTGACCAGCAGCCATTTGAAATGAAGTATACGAAAACATATTATCATTTTATGTAGAATAATACTGGACAAAGAAATGCATATTCAAGCTGATTATACAATTTCCAACAGTAAGCGTGCTCAATTATGTAGCTATGAACTAATACATAGGTGTAATGATCATAACTTTTTAATTTTCATTACGTATTACGTATTACATTTATTGTGTCAAAAAATACATTTTATTAATCGTCGAAGGAAGTGTTTCCATAATTTGTGCCAGTACTGCATATGTTGTGACCGTATAACTATAATGAATGATTGCATGCAATTGTAAAAAAAACAAAACAAAACAAAAAAATACTTTGTATACGTATGTAAAACACCTGAAGCATTACTGAATGCCCTTTCATTTAGAGATCTTTCCCGCAAGTGATCTGCACACTTGCGTATTTAATTATTTACTCTAGTGTTCATTCAAAATTCACTGTTGATATAGCCATGTGCGGCGCTGTTCACATCAAGGGTTTAAAGTTGACGAAACAAAAACATTACTCCAGTATTCAACCTTTATCTTTATCTTTAAACGATTCTCTTTTTTGTATTTATTTAAAAAAAACAAAGAAACAACGGCGCTGACTTGCGTTTTGAAGTCACAATCGCCGTCATTTTGACGGTTATATGGCAGGACAGAACACGCAGGCAAAGAACGGAAAATCTCTACTCCGCTCACCCACGGCTGTTGATCAAAATGCTTGTCTTCTGTGTGAATCTGGTGAACTCCACATTACTATGGAAACATTTTTCTAAGTAAGCGCCGCTGTTGCTTCGCAGCGCCTCTCGGTATGCACCACACATCAGTACGATGTTACCATTGACAACCGTGGCAACCGACGGGTGCGGCGCTTGTTAGCACAAAGAGCTGAATACTTTAGTCATGTTTTATCCCTGCCTGGAACAGAACATGAATTCGTTTTTTCCCACACACAACAGCGCAAGCCTAATAAGCCTGTTAAAAAGTTTAGATAGTGTCTCTACTCTGTGGTTTATGTGTTTAAAAACTGAATAGGTATTGCGTAATGATCACATTTAAATGATTAATATTGTATTAAATATTCTGTTACGGTACGTGGTTGGCCTGAATCCAGGAATTAACCCTGTCCTAATCCTCTTAGTCACAGTATAACATCAATGTTGTTTGATGATACGGTGTTGTGCTGAAGAGGCTATGGAATATATAGTAGGGTGGTGATAATTAACATCACACAGCACATCAGCTCCTAAATACATCACATTATTAATCTGCTGTTGCGTATGCCAGGGACAGTGTTACACATTTGAACCAAAATTGTGTATAGCAGGGATCCTCAACTCTGGTCTTGAAGATCCTCATGGTTTGGTTGGTTGGTTTCCATTTTAGGAAACGATTGTCAACCAACGTATACCCTAAAACAAGGAGAGGTGAGTTAACTGTGTCATCAAGTTTCGAGTAAAGCCCAAAACCATGACTCTATGGGATGTGGGTTTATGATCCCTGATCAAAAGGATGTTGTTCACATGGCAACCGGTTGCTGGGATATGAAGTTCTGTAGTTGCGATATGATGGAATGCTTTTTTTGTTGTTGAAAATCTAACATTAATATAGCATTATGTAGCATTATACAGTATAATGGAGGATAGCAGAAAGTACATAAGACCAAAGTAAGTGCATATCGTATGAGTAATGTGAAGATACTGTCTTTCTCTGATAGCAGTATATTAATGTGATTATTACAATGTGATTGTCTCCACCACAGAAACATAACCAAACCAGTCACATAGGATGTTCCTAAGCCTCTCCTTTGAAACCAGACCCATCGTTGCTGTGTGCAAGGCTACCAAGTCTCTGACAAAATGAGAATACTAATAGTTATTGAGCATTTATGCAAGTGAGGCTTATTCTGAAATGATTTCTTGCATTTGTACTGGACAATGTTTAAAAAAAGGATGTCTTGAATGTTTTTTTTGCACATTACACATATTTGTGGAATCTGCTGTTTTTCTTTCCGTTTTTTTGCTAGCTTGTCTGTGTCTCACTGAGCACTCAGTCCGTCAGCCATTTTGTTTCTTAGTTTTTTAGCAACAAAACACCTGTTTGAGTCCCCCCCCCATCACACTTGATGTTGGATTTACTGAAGGCTTTTATCATCATGAGCAAGGTGTTGGCTCCAACAAAACTAAGAGGCCTTTTTCTACCAACTTCATTGGTAAAGATGGTGCTAAAACCTTTGCGTATGCTAAAATATGTATTAACGCTGGCCTTACACTGAAGTGTATGTGCATTTGTTGTTTTAACTCAGAATACTGTTCTGCCACAGAACGATTGAATATTCTCAGTTTTTGGCCTGGAGCTTTGACTCTCGGGCGTATTGCCCTCTCAGCACATGATATCGATCAGGCTTTGCCCTCCTAAAAGTTTACCGTTTGCTTGTGTCTTTCTTTCAAAAGCCAACACCTCTACTAGGCACTCTGTAATACGGCTTTATACAAATGGGCTCAAAATGTTTTAATTATTAATTATTAACCCCCCAGTGAACACAAACATTCGCACAATGTTGCTGCCATGTAGTAACAGTGTTACAACGTTGATTAAAGGTTACAGTGACGTTGTGAGAATGTTTTGTATTGACTGGGAAGCCAGCAGCAAAAGCACTTCTGTCTGTGGCATTCGATTTGTTGTTAAAGGTAAAATACAATTTTGAAGGTAAAATAAACAAGTTGTACTACATCAACAGGGCTCTACTCTTTTTCTTTCAAAGTGCGTGCGTGCATGTATGTATGTGTGTGTGTGTGTGTGCATGCGTGTGTATGTGTGCGTGTGTATATGTATGTATGTGTGTGTGCGTGTGTGTATGTATGCATGTGTGTGTGTGCGTGTATGTATGTATGTGTGTGCATGCGTGCGTGTGTATGTATGTATGTATGTGTGCGTGCGTGTGCATGTGTGTATGTATGTATGTATGTGCGTGCGTGTGCATTTGTGTACGTATGTATGTGTGCGTGTCTGTGCATAAGCATTTCTGTCATCATCCTGGGTTTGTCTGGGTTGTTATGTCTTAGGATATTAGGATATTAACTAATTCATTATGGCAACAGCCTGACAGACAGGAAAGAAGTCAAGAAAAATAAAATAATAAGCTCCAACATACCTGCCCAGGACACAAAAAGCACTCTTCTGTGAGTGTCCTCATTTCTCTACTCCTCTCTCCCTTCTCTATCACTTCTCTCCCTCTATTCCCCGGCTCCCTACTTCCCCTTTTCTCTCTCTTCCTCTCTCTCCCTCCTTCCCTTTCTCTCTCTCCCTCCTTCCCTTTTTCTCTCTCTCCCTCTCTCTCCCTCCTTCCCTTGCTCTCTCCCGCTCTCTCGCACTCTCTCAGACACGCACACACACACAAAGGTTTTATTACCGAATCCATTCAGGTTGAACTTCACAGCTCGGCCCCCGAGGAGCAGCGGTGAACAGGCCCGCTGCTTGGCTCCTCTGTTGATCTGTGTTGTGTGGAAGTGATGCCAGGACCTGCACTGCCACTAATGCTGTCTGTGTGACAGTCATCAGACCCACGCACACACATGCGCACACACACACACAGACACACACCCACACACACACACACACACACCCATACATACACACACTCATACACACCCCACACACACACACACACACACACACAGACAGACACACACCCATACACACACACACTCACACACTCATACACACACCCCACACACACACACACACACACAGACACACACCCATACATACACACACACACAGACACACACCCACACACACACACACACACACACACCCCAGCAGCTCGTGCTCCTCCATACTCTCATCATTAACAGGAAGTATGCCCAGCACAATGGGAAGAGCTGTCTTGTACCCCCCTCCCTCCACCACACACACACACACACACACACACACTCACATACACACACACATATGCACGCACACACACACATACACACTCACACCCCACACACACACACACGCACGCACACATTCACACCCCACACACACACACACACGCACTCACAATTTCAAACCGATCCTCACTCACTGCAAGCAGACCTGGGTTGTTTTGGATTCAAATAATTTTCCGTGCTCTATTGATCTTGGCTGGTGCAATTGAGCCTGGGCAAGGTATACACTTTCGGGATCATTTCCCAATACTCCAGGCAAGCTTAGTCAAGTGCAGTGAAATATTTGAATCGAAAAACAAATACCATTTGAACCCAGATCTTACTGCAAGTAAGGTTTTACTCCAGTTCACGTTTGCTCCTTAGAAACGCACTGCAGCCATTTTGTGATGAGGGGAGTTTGCCCTGTCCGAAGGCCTCTGGTTATTTTCGAGTGTTCAGCTACCATTGACCTTTCCTTCCTGCACTTGTTCTGTCGGTAGATAGGTCCTGCAGAAAAAACTTTGGTAAACGCAGTCACAAAGCTGGCCCCTGGGTTTCAGTGGCCCTAAACAAGTCTGCTGATGTGGCCCCAAAGTACTCCCAACATCAATCACATGAAAACAATCAAAAAACATAAAGAATTGAATTGTCTGGCCCAGGGATGGTTGTAGGCCAGCTAACCCACAAAATGTTCTCTCAATGTTGCTGCCATGTAGTGGCGATGTTCTAACATTGACACAACAATCCAATAACGTTGCCGGAACATTTTGTCTAAGCTGGGCACAATAGATAGTGTTTATACCAGCGATTGGCTCTATTCAGTCACAACAAAAAGATTTCAAATGTGCTTTCCCCACACAAAGCTCGTGTTCCGTTTACCCCTGAGAAAACACAGTTCCTCAAATCTGCCTGTGGTATTTCAAGTATCGAAATGATGTCAACGTTACAATTAACGTTCGCACATTTTGTTTCACAGAACACTGAAGTTTGATTTGCCTTAATGGGCCCTTTTTATTGTCACACAGGAAACCAGTGATCTTTGTCGGTCAACGTAATTTCATAATTTTCATCTGTTATTCAACGAGACAGCCACTGACATTTGTTTCTCTGAGTCACCACGGCTCGAATACTTCACCGCGTATGATCCTTGAAGAAGCACTCATAAAAAATGAACCTTGATTAGCGAGCGCATCAGACTGGCGCACTCTAAGGGAACCGACTACCCAAATGACTTTCGCAATCACAATCATAACCCATTTACTACTCTTCACAGATAATACCTGCAATCAAGACGTCATTTTGTCGGGAAAAGATTATTTTTGTGCCAGATCCGCATTAACCCTTTTAAGAGAATTTATTCCAAATTCTACGTCAGTGTTCTAGAAATGGAGGTGATTGTCGCATCAGCATTAGAGTGGGGGACCTGGGGGGGGGGGGGCCCTTGCACTTTTTCAGTTCCTTAATTTGTGATTGTCCATCGGTTCACCACATTTATAAACTCCGCTTCTGCCTGTGGTGCAGATCGCTGATTTGAGGGAGAATTCTGCCCACTTGTGGGTATTGGCTGCAGACCTGCAGCATTGGGGCTAAGCTATACGACTGGGACCCACAAGGTCGGTGGTTCAAGCCCCGGTGTTGCCGACATGAGTTCAGCACAGCTGTTGGGCCCTTGAGCAAGGCCCTTAACCTCCACATTGCTCCATGGGGGGGGGACTGTCCCCTGCCTTATATTGCTTTGGATAAAAGCGTCAGTTAAATACCAAATTAAATTGAAACGTTAGGGAGCAGGTGCCAAATACCGGGGAGAGACGGGATGTCTGATATTCGTTATCTTACTCCTTAAATCAGCCTTGCGGTATCAGGAATTTAAGCAGAGACACACAGGCATGTTCCCTGCCAAAAAATATCTGGCGCAAAGTGTATTTCTCCTCCGGTACACATTAACAATTGAAAAGGCACTGCCGCATTAGCACGGGCGGATATCCTGCAGATCGCCGTGCCCTCAGACGCTGGCCTAGCGTAGCTACCGGAGCCCATGGGTCAGGGGCTCGACCAGCGCACGTTAATGAAACATGATGCTCCGTCTATCGGAAGCCCTCTGGGGCTGTCGGGCCTAGAGCAGACAGAGGGATGCGCAGCGCATGTTCCTATGCTTCGCTGAGGGGTGCCAATAGCTGGCACCGCTTGAGTTCACCTGGCATACTGACTTTTCGACACAATAAGCCAAACCAACGCAGGCATAAGGGTCCAGTGTGTGAATGGAAAGTTGTCAATGAAAGTCAGTCAAATGTTTTTTTTGGTTTTTTTTATCAGAATGGCTGAAAATATCATTTAAATTGAAATGTATATTTTTGATTGACTATCTGCCACTATCTCCCCTAGATTTATGATTTAATTTAAAACACATCATTTAGAATTATATCATAAAACTAAGTGTTAGACTGGAGTCCATTTAAAGAGCAGTTTCCGCTGATGTATTTCTATTTTTGGCCGTGTTATGTTGAGCCCTAGCTTTAGCTGGGACGCTGTGAAATGAAACGTTACATTCTCACATTGCTGGAAGAGGTGATCGGTAGAAACTAACCCGCATGATGGATTCATTAGTTCAGGTAACATAGCCTCTATTTTTCAATTATTATTTTAATTATATGGACTGTTTTATCAGAATCAAATTCGGCAGCAGATAACCGCTTGTTGGCAAGTGTGGACTCCTCTATAGCCATTAGGCCTGTCTGTATTAGCTATATGAATGCATTGACTTCAATAGCGTAGCCTGCATATGACAGGATTATAACTCTACTAGGGCTGAGACCCGGCAGGCTGGAACGCCGTTTGCCCTCCCCTGGGTTCGTTGCCTAGTAACGGTGCAAACTTTCAGGCGCTTCTTGCAATTAAACAGGTGTGCACAAGTGCGAGCGCCGTTCAACTGACTTTCTTGATCCCTTCAGGTCTTTGTGGGTTTTTAAATCGGTGAAAGCGACACTTCTGCGATGTCGAATGCGTCGCCAAAGAAAAAGGGCTCGACCAGTCGAGTCGCGTCATCCCAAGGTCACGTTCAGAGCAAAGAGTAAGGCTCCTTTTTAAGGTCCACCTAGCTAAATAGATTTAGCGAGTTCACACGTCCGTTGGTGATAGACTATCTTGTTAACAGACAACTGTGAGCTAATCTGTAATTCCTTGCAATACTACGTAGTTTCTTGAAGCAGATTCACTTTGTGTTTATTAGCCCTCTGTGACTTTAGCAACAACCACTCTACTGTAGACTGCCTCTTAAACTGTCGCGCTGCTACTGAGATATGTTACCAAATATGTTATGTTATTATAAATGAGCTGGGTGTCCTGTCAAATTAAACCAGTAACTAAAGTCGGTGTTTTGTATTGAACCCTTCCGTTTTATTGCCGTACTCTTGGTACAGCATTGTGTCACTGACATACATTAAAAGATAGGGACGTGTCATCATTGGAATATATTTGACTAGGCGCATGCAGTGTGCGTGTGTTTTAGACGGCATATAATTCAACAAACATTTCTGATTCCGTTGTGAATGTAAAAAGATGTCTAATGATATAAAATAATGAACAAACAAACGAACAGTAGGCAACTGCAGCCCTGATAAAGTGATGTAGACAATTCAACTTTTGTACTTTTGGCTGTGCCGTCTGCACTTCGCAGTGGTGCGTTGGTTACCGTTTCTACTGTAATAATTATGTACAATCCTCGCGGACGATAGAACAGCATCGCTGGTGGCCAGTGGTTCGGAAGAAGGCAAAAAGGCCAAATATCCGATCTGGCCGGAATGGAGTGACGCAGAGGTCAACGCGGAGAAGTGGGACGCAGCCAAGGGGTCCAAAGACGGCAAAGGGAAAGCCGTGAGTAGCCTACGGAAAAATTTTCAGTCAAACCTCAAGTAGCGGAGTTCATATAACGTGCGCTGTAATTGGACAGCACAGTAAAATGGAGCCTCATCTGACTTGAATTATTACATTCAGAAGTTTGTCTTAGATTTCCATTTAATTATTATATTACCTTGTTGTTGAATGCTCAGTGAGATATATGTATATATGTAGTGTAGTGTATTGGCCAGGGATGGGCAGCTCCAGTCCTGGATGGGCTGGTGTGTCTGTAGGATTTTGCTGGCTCAATCAACTAATTAACTGGGCTATATGCACCGTGACCGATTCATGCACTCGTAAATTAGACTACAATAAAATGCAACACATGACAGCTCATGTAGGCTAAATGGTTGGGCTAATTAATTAACTAAGAGCAGAAGTCGGTCTGAAATCCAGAAACGGATACGGCCCATCCCTGGTATAGGCTTACCTGTCTTACTCCTCGCTGGCTGAATGTAAATGCTGTGTATGAATTCATAGCCATTCTTTGAGGACCCCGAGGGGAAGATTGAGCTGCCTTCGTCTCTGAAAGTTCACTCCTGGAAGCGCCCGTTGGAATACATACCCGCAAAGGTGAGGAGGGTGCTCGCGCTACGTGAATATTAACATACGGAGCCCACCGTTTCCAGTTCCAGTCCAAATGCTCGCTTCCCAGGGAGAACACGCTACCGGTGTAGCTACCTGTATAATGTATGTTTCTTCGCCTTCTGAATAGCTTTAAATGTTTTAAATAGAAATGGATTTCTTGTAGCCTATTTCAGCCATCTGAACAGAAAACAGATGAATGTGAATTGAAGGAATTAAATTACTTCAACCAGAAAGGATCTGCATTCAGTGCCTTTAGAAAAAAAGATTCAGACGTTTTACCATCGTCAGTAACTTTTGAAGGCAGTCTCTTATGACAACACTCGAGAATTGCCACAGTTGTACAAGCTAATTAGCGATCTGAACTATCAAACAGAACCTCTGTTTTATTCTGTACGACTGTCATTGTGCAGTACCTGTAAGCTGTTCACTAGTGTTGTCATCATTCTGTAGAACTGCTAAGTCATGCGTGCCGGCACTCTTCTGCTGGGGCGTTATAATTGCACACGACTTTCTCTCGTCTGTGAAACTTCCTGAGTGATTCTACTTAACGATTCGGCACTAGTGGCTATTAGCACGGGTCATGGGCCGTCTAATAGAACATCAAAGCATTCGCTAATGCAATTACAAGCTGCAAAATTCATCGCCATGTCGTCAGCAGAACTAATTTTTCATGCACCGATCGTTCAATTATGAATCATCAATACTGAGTCAAACTGGTGGATTGAGAAGAGCAGAGAGGTGGGCGTGGCTGCCGGATACACCGGGCCAATTAGAACCCCTTGCTCTGCTATGGTGGACCAATTAGACGCCTCAGTGGTGGAAAATTAGACTCCTCGCTCACTTCTGCACTGGAGAATGACCCAGGTGACTCACCAGTCCACCCGGATATTTGTGGAGAAATTAATTCAGATTTGATTAGCGACTCTCCAAGTCCATTAACTCTCCATAATTAAATATTCATCATTACATGCTTTCTTGGAAGAGTTGCATGTGGCGGACCTAGAGATTAACGATAGCAGATTTCAAGAAGCTGAAAGCTGTTTAATTTCACTTCTATGATTATTCATATATTGCAATGCATCTTAAGGACAGCGCTCTTCAGACAGAAAAATGTGTTAAATCCAGTGATTATTGATATTTTACTGTAATATTTCCAAGAAGACTGCTGTCCTTAACCTCATTTCCGTGCACCAGGAATCTTTCCTGTTTTAGTACTATTTGGATTTGAAACATTTGTCATGCATTTGATGGCAGGTCCCTGTTGTAGTGGAGAATGAAACTGCCTTTGACCTCGTATCCGCAAATGAGCACCTGCTTTCAAGTGAGGTAAGTTCTCTGGTCATCCTTAATCTTTTCCATTCTTTATATCAAGGATGGCGCTATCACTCAATGGAGGCTAATTACTGTAGACTGTTAGGAAAGTTTAATGGGAAAGTTTGAATATCATTATTTTGGTTAAAGACTACCAAAGACTGATGGGGCGACATGGCTCAGGCAGTAAGAGCAGTTGTCTGGCAGTCGGAGGGCTGCCGGTTCGATCCCCCGCCCGGGCTGTGTCGAAGTGTCCCTGAGCAAGACACCTAACCCCCAAATGCTCCTGACGAGCTGGTCGGTGCCTTGCATGGCAGCCAATCGCCGTGTGTGTGTGTGTGTGTATGAATGGGTGAATGGAGAAGCATCAATTGTACAGCGCTTTGGATAAAGGTGCTATATAAATGCCAACCATTTTAGAATCTAAAGAGAATATTTGGATGTCATTATTTAGGTCAGAATCTAAAGAGAATATTTGGATATCATAATTTCGATAAAAATATCACTTATGGAAAACATATGGTAACATAAATGATGCCCATAATTGTTTGCGGAGGGGATGGAGGGTGGGGGCTGTTACGTTTCCTGACGGTGTTGAGTAAAATAAAAGGGCGTAATTGTGCTTCAGAGAGTGAAATGTAGTCTTGAGTATGCTGTAACTCATGATTTGGTTGTGACTAGTGACACACACTAGTGACGCAGCCTGAACCTAACCCTAACCCTAATCTCACAAAACATCAGATTTCACGTTCCTATATTTCTATATTTCATATCCCTCCACCGTCCCGTCAGCTCCTGAGATGGATAATCAGCGAGATCTACATAGTTTGGACGACCTGCAACGGAAGCGCTGCCGCGGACAAGCAGATTTCTCCGGAACCTCCCGGTCCGGTGTGGAAACCGTGGGAGCACATCTACTCCCTGTGCAAGGTGTCGAAAGGTCACACGCCCCTGTACAACGCCTATGGGAAGTACGTGGTGAAGCTGTACTGGATGGTGAGTCACCCTGGCGAACTCACGGGTATTTTAGCCTAAACTGCGCCGGATTAATGCGCCCAGCCCGTTATTTTTGATGTTTAACCCCGGGGTGGCTAACCAGAAATGTGCTCTTGCAGTCACCTTTTCATCTCTTATTTGATCTCTATGTGTATCTCTTGCAGCTGTAGTTGTAAGGCGAGAGATCGGAGAAGGTCATCCTCACTTGCAGACAATTGGACAGTTTAGTCCATCGCTGTTTATGCAGATTATGTGAGTTAGAGTATGGGTGCATGACTGGGACCGGGAAGGTCGGTGGTTCAAGCCCTGAAGTAGCCACGATAAGATCCACACAGCCGTAGGGCCCTTGAGCAAGGCCCTTAACCCCACATTGCTCCGGGGGGAGCAAATTGAGAATTGATTATCCCCTGCTTAGTATAATCAATTGTAAGTTGCTTTTGGTGAAAGTGTCATTTAATACTTAGTAAATTGTGGCAAGTGAATGGACTATTCCTGTATGCATGAGCATTGGTTTTGGGGGTGCCTGGGCTAATGAGTGGAGGAGCCTGGCTGACTCTTCCTGTGCTAGGACTGAGGCTCTGGTCACATGACACCCCCCCCCCCCCCCGAATTGGGTTCAGTTCCAATTCAGTTTCAGTCAAATCAGGAAGTCAATTCAAACGCATCAATTGTGGAAGAAAAATCTCATCAGAAATGCTTTGTTTTCCAGTTCAGTTCAGTTAATTTCCCGCGACTGCCTGAATTGTGATTAAATGAACCCACAAAACACAGCTGTGGTTTCCCTCGAGATTTTCCCGGACCAGGAACCACATTTTGGGAGGCTTCCAAAACACAAAATTTGATGGCACTTGACCGTTCGCCACTAAAAAAAAAAAAAAAAGAATCGATCTCGGGTTTTCACAAAGAGGCTTGGCTCGTCCCAGAATTCATAGCACTTCAAAACGGCATGCTCTCTCTTTCCGCTGAATTAGGGGGTCATGGCAACGAAAAAATCACCTCTTTGTTTTATCCATAAAGTTAGAGTGTGATGCTAATTAGCGCATAATTAGTTTCATGCTTCAGAGAAGTATTGAGAGCACTTTGTTCAAGAGGTCCGCATTTATGCCTCAGTAGATACGCACGCGGGCGGCACGGATGGTGCAGTGGGTAGCACTGCCGCCTCGCAGCAAGGAGGTCCTGGGTTCGAATCCCGGTTGGCCGGGGCCTCTCTGTGCGGAGCTTGCTGCTCAGGATAAGCGGGTTAAGATAATGGATGGATGGATGGATGGATGGATGATACACACGCTATAAGCGGGTTAAGATAATGGATGGATGTATGGATGGATGGATGATACACACGCTATAAGCGGGTTAAGATAATGGATGGATGGATGGATGATACACGTGCTATAAGCGGGTTAAGATAATGGATTGATGGATGGATGGATGGATGATACACGCGCTATAAGCGGGTTAAGATAATGGATGGATGGATGGATGGATGGATGGATGATACACGCGCTATAAGCGGGTTAAGATAATGGATGGATGGATGGATGGATGATACACGCGCTATAAGCGGGTTAAGATAATGGATGTATGGATGGATGGATGGATGATACACGCGCTATAAGCGGGTTAAGATAATGGATGGACGGATGGATGGACGATACACGCGCTGCTCTTAGTTCACGATGAGCTGCGTTTCGGGTGAAATGAGGCACGGCTCTGACCCCGCCGGACCTCCGCGGCGGTGACGGCAGTGACACGGAGGCGCGCGACCGCCAGGCGGGCGGAGCTACGCTCCCCATCGGCTGCGATCGCTCTCCGCTGGACAGGGCCGGCAGTCCTCGGCGGTTGAGAAGAGGGTGGCGGGGGCGAGGGGGGAGTCACCGTGCGGCTGTGCTCAGTCAGCGGGATTTCAGCCTCCGTCCGAAGACCAGGCCTCACAGACAGCCGAGAGGAGACGCTTGTGATCAGAGAGACTTTGAGCTCGCTGGGCAGGGCATCGCTCCAGTCAAGACGCCCTTTACTATCAATGGCGACATTTTTTCACAATTCAGAAAAATCTCTGGTTAGTTTCCGCATGTGAATTAAAATGTGACTCGAATATACACACTCACCGAGCAGTGCACTAGGAACAATTAGGTATTCACTAGATACAGATATTTTTTTTACTTCTGCAGCTGTAAGCATAGCGCTCACTGAGTGTACATATGCAAGTGCCGTTGTGTTCAGCAGTCACCTGAATTAATTCACAGCCCCGTCAACCAAATAAATGACTACTGCTTACATTTACTGTGAATGTACAGTGAGTCAATGCGACGGAGAAAAACTGGTTGGATTCCAGCCTTTAAATGTTAGTAACGGTGTATCCGATTCAGAAAAGGCAGTAATGCTTCTTCTCGCGAAACTGGGTGAAATTTTTCATTTATTAATTTAGTTTATTCATGCGGTGACCGGAGATGAGCATCTGTACATCTCACGCGTGGGTGGGCGGCTTGTCGTGCGCGGAGTACGATTTCATTCGCCTAGCGTGTCAGTCGATTGCCATCAACGCACATCCAAAGTTTTACATTAATTCAGTTTCGCAAACGTTTTTTTCAGATTGGGGACAGGTCCAGGAAATATGCATGTACTTAATAACAACATATTGGCATGAAAAATTTAACTGGAACAAAAGGCCAGAATACTGCCATGGTCTGTGTACCGTGCCGTTGACTGCACATGAAATGAAGAAAGAAACTGCAGATGGAATAAATTCTTGAATAAATGTCAGGTATAAATTGTGGTGTTCTCAAAATTTGTTTTCTTTTGGCGTTCCTTCATCTGTAGAAATACTGCCACAATCCGCACATAGAGCAGTCCTGTGCCCGTGAAATAAACAAAGAAACTCAAAATGGAATAAATTTAGGAATAAATGTCAGGTATTATTTCTGATCTGCTCAAAATTTGTTTTCTTTAAGAATTCCTCCGTCTGTGTTTTCTTGCAACGGGTGCACACAGACAGCTCACAACTCTCAGTGGAAACGAGATTGATGATAATGCTGTTTGCTGGAATATCAGTGATGTTAAAATACATAGGTTATGATATCTACATGTTTTTTTGTTTCATGATAGCCTTTTGCTCCCATACCAGTCACAAAAAAAGGCAGATTCAACGAAAAGATTCAGTGCAGTGTTTTAGTGTCATCCACACATGTGTTTTGATTTATTTCAGTTAGCTGGATAACTGCACTGAGTAAAACCCATAAAGCAGGATTACTGAGTTAGTTGGATAACTGCACTGAGTAAAACCCACAAAGCAGGATTACTGAGTTCGCTGGATAACTGCACTGAGTAAAACCCACAAGGCAGGGTTTCTGAGTTAGCTGGATAACTGCACTGAGTAAAACCCACAAAGCAGGATTACTGAGTTAGCTGGATAACTGCACTGAGTAAAACCCACAAAGCAGGGTTACTGAGTTAGCTGGATAACTGCACTGAGTAAAAACCACAAAGCAGGGTTACTGAGTTAGCTGGATAACTGCACTGAGTAAAACCCACAAGGCAGGATTACTGAGTTAGCTGGATAACTGCACTAAGTAAAACCCTGAACCCTCCCAAATGTGGAACTTGGACCAAAGTTAAAAAAAAGAGCAGCTCAGTAATCCCGATGTCACTGTCCATCCCAGGGGCCCAGTCCTGTGTGACGGATCTCCAACAAAACAAGGATTAATACATTTAGTTCTGTTTCCAGACCGCTTGCCGGGAGAGTGCAGTCCTGCTCCTTGTTGAGATACCGTGATGGCCCTCGCTGCGGTCTTTCCGCGATGACTGTGAGGTGTTCTTTAGTCAAGTGCGTGTGAATGTGCCGGCGCGAGACGAAAGTGCAGCCTGCCATTAAACCCTTGACTCCCGAAGCCCCCGTCGTAATTGCTTTTAATATCAACATTGTGTTTTGTTATTAAAGTTCACATATTTCATTTTTTTTGTGTTTGACGTTAGCGGTAATGCACGCTAAGAGTAAAGACAATGGGTGTATCACTTCCCCTGCCACCAAAATGTCGCTTTTATCCGATTTTATTATTTGACTCGGTCAAGTTGCCGCTGGTGACGTCACAGCCGAGAGTTCTTTTGTCCAGACTGCGGGTGTCAGAACTCCAGTCCTGAAGGGTCACAGTGTTGGCTGGTCTTTGTTTGTTTCAGCACAAATTTAACTCATTGTGTGTCTAATTGGAGTCCACAACCCATCTTGCTAAGGTTTTCATTGGCTGCACAATGGTGGGCTCAAGAGTCCACAACCCATCTTCCCAAGGTTTTCATTGGCTGCTGATTGAAAGGACACCACAAACATCTTCAGACACCGCCACCCTCCAAGACTTAGATTTGACATCTCTGTTCTTGGCCAAAGATTTTAATGCTGAGACAGACACATGTTCATGGGCATATGTAGGGATGTGTGTGGCTACTTAAGAATAAAATAATCAGCTGTCTCTACCACTCGCCAGACGGTGACGACTCTGTGGGTCAAAATGTATTTATAATTTATAATCTCAATTGATGCTACGCAAACCAAGTCCGTAATTCCGATGAGAAGTCTAACGTGTTGTCAGGGGTAAGGCGTTCCGTACCGAGGCTTGAACGCCGTAAGAGGATGAAGCTCACTGGGCTAATCCGCTGTATTTTCTGATTGGTACGTGGGCACGCCTTTGAATACCCTCCTCCTCCTCCTCCTCTCTCCTCTTTAAACCTCAGGGCTGCTGGCGAAAGATCACAGTCGACGACTCCCTGCCGTTTGACAGGGAGAACAAGGCGCTTCTCCCGGCTACAACCGTCCCGGCAGAACTCTGGCCTATGCTGCTAGCGAAAGCCCTCATTAAGCTCGCCAACACGGAGTAAGTATTTCGCCCACTGTGTCTTGGCAAGTTATGCCCCCCCCCCCCCCTTGTAATACGATTATGCTGGGTTACAGACGCCCCGACAGAATACCCAATCTCGTTTCACACGGAGGAATGCAGGCAATGTTTTTTGCAATGAAACGACGACACTGTGGTTTTACATTCGCCGAATAAATCTGCTGTCGCCTCGTTCATTAAGGAGAAAAAACGGCGGTATTGTGCAGCTACTCTGCTCAGCTCCAGAATACCGAAGCGCTTTCAGCACAACGGCACACAGAGGCGTATGTGACGAAATCACACAGGACGAGGCTCAATGTTACCGCCGTTCATTGTGTGAAAAATCCCCTCAGATATTGTTTTGCCGCTGTTGAAAGAAATACTACTTTCAGCTAATTTGCCCAAATACTACTGCACTCAGCACCATTATCTGCAGTACGCCCGCAATCAAAAACTGCAGTTTGGAGCAGACCTGGGTCAAATACATGATTCCGATACTGAATCTTTAATGAACTTTACTGAGCGTGTCTGTTGTATACGAACCAATTAAATACTCCCAGAAACTGCTCAATTGCACCAGGCAAGATCAGTCGAGCACAGAAAAGCGTTTGAATCCAAAACAATGACACATTTGACCCAGGTCTGGCTCGGTGTGCACGCTCTCCCGGGTTCCACCGCGCTTCTTTCTCAGTCATGAATTCACGCGGGGTTGGGGAAATCCCCCCAGGGAAATGTGGAGTTTAAGCCGGTACAGATCCTTTCTGTGTTGCATGTTGTTTTGCGATAATCCCATTCTCTGTGACAGCAGGCCGCCCCTGCAGTTTCTGTTGCAGTCCGTAGCCCCCTGAGATCTGGCAGGAAGCAAGTTAGCGTTAACAATAACACAACAAGAACAACCGTAATACGTCTATTTGAAAAGCACCTTTTCACACATGCACTGAAGCGCAAAGTGCTTTACAGTAGACAGTAGTACCATGGGTATTTTAAAGTGTAAAATGACACTTTATGATGACTGTAGAAGGCTATAATGAAAATAAAAAAAACTTCATTTAAAAAGTTTTTTATTTTTATTTTTTTACATAATGCAACTACTGTATGTTTCAGCAAGGTAACTCACTCATGACCAGAGACCCATGTCCCGTTCAGGGGGATCTTAGGAGGATAGTAGCCCTGTTATTGTACTTCCCTCTAGGGTCTTTCAGCGCACTTATCCCTGGTTATGGGCATGCACTTTGCACTTTGATGTACGTCGCTCTGGATAAGAGCGTCTGCCAATAATGTAATATGTAATGTAATGTTATTGAAATTAAGTTGGTAAAGGTTATTCCAATGCAGAATACAGTGTAATGCATCATATTACTGTATGTCCAATGGTTTATTTTCCTTTTTTATTTTTAGGCCGACCATTCATCGATTGCATGCTGTGAAAGTATTTCATAACACGGACAATTACCACAATAAAGTTTGGACATTCTTGTTTTTTTCCTGTAAATTCATTTTAAAAACTGGACGTGCTAACATATTATCTCCAGGGACATAACTAGCTAAACTGCCATCTGGTCTATAAGCTTGAAGGCAGAAAAACACCAGAAGAAGAAATGTACTCAAGTCTGCAGTACATGAAAGACTGCTCTCTTCTATTTTATTGCATATTCGAGCACCGGCAGCCAATGCAATTTGTCTTTTTTTAACGTATGACCATCTGATAAACATTAGTCAGTAAACATCTCTCTCGTAAAAAAAAAAAACGTGAATTCTTGAACACGAATAAAAACCCACTTTGCTTGTCGCGTCAGTGAAAGCCACCTGACTGAACGCTGCGTGTTCGCGGTAATTGGTTTATTCCCCCCGCGCGCGCACCACGCGTTTCCCAGCGCTGCTAGGTTACCGCGCTGCGCTAAAGAGCCGGTGTCTGTGTGGACTCGTCGGGCGGCGGTTAACGACCTGACGGCGTGCGTGTGTGTTTGTGTGTGTATGTGTGTGATAATTGTGCTTTCCCGCAGCGTCGGCCTGCAGCGGTGGAGGGAGCTCGGCGAGTTCACCGTCACACACGCGCTCACTGGCTGGATCCCCGAACTCATCCCTCTCCAGTACGTCCGTGTTCTTCTCCAGTTTAAAACGGCTCATTAACGCTGTACTTAATCCGTAACTGATTATAGGGAAGGACCCGTCTGTCATATACTTACAGTACACTGCGGGACAGGGTAATGGTACGTTTTTTTTTAGGATAGTTAGAATAGTTTGGATTGTTAGCAAGTGCTATTTTTGCCATTGGCCTTTTAGACAGAATTGTAGCAGCGACTTTTTTTAATCTCTTTTTTTTTTTATCTCTATGATTGTGTCCAGCAAGTGTGACATTTCAAACTTTCTGAGGTGCCCAGCAGCCAAAGCGCATGCACTCCGGTCCCCTCCTGTCCAGCTGCCCTGCGGTCCCCTAGGAGATCCACCAGGGGCCGTGTGTCACCGTGGCAACAAGCATCCTTTGGGCGTGTGGCACGCTGCTGAGATGAACCCCAGCTTTAGCGCACCCTACTGGGGCGAGACTGTCCGTTTATGGCACTGCCGCGAATCCCCAGTGATAGTCATCCCCATCAGTGAACCCAAGGCTTTAGTGCCCGTCGTGCAACAGTAATTACTGAGGTCAAAGGGCACCCCAGAATGAACTGTTTGTGGCTAAAATGGAGGATGTCCCACCTAGCATGGGACTGTTGGCGACCCTGTCCAATTGGTAGCCTGGGGGGCTAATTGTATATTATACTGTACCTGGTATTTGTGTACCTGATAAAAACCTTTCCCAAAATGTGACCTATTTCATGTCGTGAGACTTTCACTAATTGCCCCCTAATAGGCAAATTCTTCTTTGTAAAATGACCCCAGTGGGGAGGTGGGTGAGTCTTAAGGTGCCGGCCATCTTTCTTGAACAAGAACCACAGATCACCGCTGTCATTCCTGTTTAGAATGTTCAGTAATGCGTACCGTTGTTGCCATGTGGATGTCCATAGCAACAGCAGAATTATGATGCTGAAAGTTCAGTATGTTTATCATGCAGCGTGTAGAAGGGTGTAAGATATACTGTAGTAATACGATTTATGTGAGTCCCCGTACAGACGGACTTCATACTTTTTTAGAGATGCTGCGGCCTCTAAATCACTGTTATATAAGATGTTATGAATGTAAATGTTGTGCTCTCTAAATGTAATCTGTAATCTGGCGAGCGCAGTTTAAACACAGTTTTAAATTGGCTTTCAGACTCTGCCAGCAGATTGTAATGTATTCGGCGGTGCCTGGGAGCTGTGTGAACTCGTAGAGGCAGGCTTGGTTTTGAGAAGCGCGCTGGTGCGCTTGTGGGACTGCGAGCTGTGGTTTTGTTCATTTTCCGCTCCGCGTTTCGCCGGGCTGCCTTGTTTAGCGCGCACCCCAGGAGATGGGATGAGTTGAACTCGGAGAGTTCAAAATACCTTTTTTTATAAAACAACATATTTCCTCCCAGTTAAATATTCCTACTGTAAGTGCAGCAGGAATAGTACAGTAGCTGGCTCACGGCTAAATTAACGGACATTGAGGGTGGGGCGAGGGACTCGGTAGGGTCCGTAGGATTGCCGTTTTTTTTTACCGCCCTTTGTTTCGTTTTCCAAATACTTACGGACCTCACTGTACATAGCTGTAGTAGCATTGTTGACATGCTATCTTCAAAATCAGAATCAGCATGGCTGATGGTTAACCAAAAGGACACATATCCTAACACCACTCAACACTCACATTAGTTTGAAATAGGAATCTCTGAATACAATGTGCGTTTTAAGTGAACAAGGTTTATTGCTACGTCAGCCTAGGGGTCCCATTTCACCGATACCACGCATGTCTTGCTCCAAACAAATGCACGCTTAATGAATAGGCTAAAACGTAATGTGGTTTGAATGGTGTTTCGGTGCGTTCGATTTGAACAGCGTGCCCCTGAACTGAACCGTTTCAGGTCGCGGTACCTGGGTAAAGTTTGGGATTTTCTGCGCGGCGCGATCCCGGAGTTCCAGCACACGGAAGAGGAGAGCGGCGAGGAGAAGCCCCCGCCAAAAGAGTGCGAATCCCGCGCAGAATCCAGAGCCGCCGATTGCAAGAGCGAATCGCCAATGGCAACCAAAACCCCGGAGAGAACGCGAGGTGGGGGAGTCGTCTGCCGCGTGACGGAACGTGCGCTCTGTGCGTTTCAGCGAAGTATCGTCATGGCTACCAGAGTTGACTAATAATGTTGCGTAATTAAATGTTTTAATGACTGCCTGCCAATGTGTGACTTTTTGTGTTTATCACATTTTCTTCATGAAAGTGGTTTTGCAGGATTCCATTATAGCTGTCTAGTAAGTGATCGTACAGCCACCAGAGTTCAGGCACTAGTTCAGCAGTTTTCATTTAAACTTGCACTGTTGTATCTCCAAACTCTCAAATTCTGCAATAATCCAAGTTACAGGTATTTTAACCCCCCCAGATTCAGCCAAGAAGAGAAACATGGACAGGAGCCGAAGATCATCCCTGGCCAACCGGCCAGCTTCAACACTGGCTGAGACTGCTAACCAACCAACAGAGGAGAGTGAGTCATACACCCCTGTATGTGTGTGTGTGTGTGTGTGTGAGTGAGTGTGCGTGCATGTGTGTGGGTGTGCATTTATGTCTGCGTGTGTAAGTGTGTGTGTGTGTGGGCGCCTGGGTGTGTGTGTGTGTGAGCGAGTGTGTGTGCATGTGTGTGGGTGTGCATTTATGTCTGCGTGTGTAAGTGTGTGTGCGTGTGGGCGCCTGGGTGTGTGTGTGTGTGTGCGTGAGTGTGCGTGCATGTGTGTGGGTGTGCATTTATGTCTGCGTGTGTAAGTGTGTGTGCGTGTGGGCGCCTGGGTGTGTGTGTGCGTGTCTGCACGTGTGTGCCTGTATGTTTGTCCATGCCTGAGCATGTGTGTGTGTGTGTTTTTTGCGCACACACACACGCGTGTGCGACTGCATGCGACTCCATCTCTCCTTCTGCGATGCGATGCATTATTCACACACAAAAAGGAGCTGTGAGCGATTAATATTTCATCTCCGTGGCGAAGCGCTCGTACAGTCTTTCTGAAAACAGGGATTAATAATGCCAGGCGCGTCCTGTAATCAGGATCGAGTTCGTGCCTGTTCGTGATGTTCAGTAAAAACCATCAGTACCAAACCATCCGACAAAAGACACCCCCTTCCCCACATACACCCCCTCTTCTCAATACCCCCATCCCCTCCCCGATACCTCTCCTTCCGTCCCTGATACCCCTCCTCCCCTCCCCGATACCCCCATCCCCTCCACGATACCCTCATCTCCTCCCCGATACCCCCATCCCCTCCCCGATACCCATCCTCCCCTCCCTGATACCCCTCATCTCCTCCCCGATACCCCCATCCCCTCCCGGATACCCATCCTCCCCTCCCTGATACCCCTCCTCCCCTCCACGATACCCTCATCTCCTCCCCGATACCCCATCCCGATACCCCCATCCCCTCCCTGATACCCCTCCTCCCCTCCACGATACCCCCCTCCTCCCCGATACCCCCTCCCCTCCAGGATACCCATCCTCCCCTTTTTTTATGTGTAGAAACATCAATCCTTTTAGAATTGTGCTTCTTTGGTTAACGTGAATTCCTCATTCACAGTGATTCCTTCCTGGTTCTTTAATTTTGCTCAGATCTAATACATTTTTCATGAACTGCCTGGTGCAGTGGGGTCCCGTAATACGCTTCCTGGTTGTAAACGCTGAAGCTTGTACTTCAGTCATAAACGTAAGGAAACGTTGGGAGAATGTTTTAAAATGGAGGCATTAAAGACGCGTTTCCTGGTACACAGATTTGTGAGCGGGAGTGCAGATAGATCTCCTCCTGAATGAATGTAATTGTTATGGTTCATGAAATGTTATTGGGAAATAAAGTAGGGATTCACTGTCACGAGTCTGATTGCTGGCTGACTGCCTGTTGTGTAGGGAGTTTCATCCTACGTGTGTGTGCGTGTGTGAGTGCAAGTGCGTGTGCATGTGTGTGCTCGAGTGTGTGTTTGTACACAAATGCGTGTGTGTGTATATGTGTACGTCTGTGTGTACTAATGTAAACACAACATTGATTAAACACAAATGGTCAAAAATCACAACCCCAGGCCTTTGGGCCGACAGCAGCCAGTGACAGTCTGTTTATCTCGACATTGCTCAGGCGGTAAGAGCAGTCGTCTCATTGGCTCAGGAGGTAAGAGCAGTCGTCTCATTGGCTCAGGCAGTAAGAGCAGTCGTCTCATTGGCTCAGGCGGTAAGAGCAGTCGTCTCATTGGCTCAGGCGGTAAGAGCAGTCGTCTCATTGGCTCAGGCAGTAAGAGCAGTCGTCTCATTGGCTCAGGCAGTAAGAGCAGTCGTCTCATTGGCTCAGGCAGTAAGAGCTGTCGTCTGGCAGTCGGAGGGTTGCCGGTTCGATCCCCCGCCCGGGCTGTGCCGAAGTGTCCCTGAGCAAGACACCTAACCCCCAAATGCTCCTGACGAGCTGGTCGGCGCCTTGCATGGCAGCCAATCGCCGTCGGTGCGTGAGTGCGTGTATGAACGGGTGAACGAGAAGCATCAATTGTACAGCGCTTTGGATAAAGGCGCTATATAAATGCCAACCATTTACCATCTCTTTAAGGACAGTAATGTGTGTAGTTTTGCCGTGTCGGTCCGTGGTGCTGCTGCGTGGCGTCGCAGCGTTGGGTTATTAAAATGGTAATGATGTCACGCATTCTCAGCAGAGTGCGGTGCTGATTCAGAAAGCAGTCCCTGACTTTTAACTCCGCATCGATCCTCAGCGCCTCTGCACACGTTACTGAATCCTCCTGCACTGGTTACTTTTACTCTGCGCCAAAATCATGAATTGCCATGGTAGCCATTTCCAGAGTCACCAACTACAGCTTACCAGATAACGACATTACAGTTGGGGGCGACATGGCTCCGGCAGTAAGAACAGTCGTCTGGCAGTCGGAGGGTTGCCGGTTCGATCCCCCGGCTGGGCTGTGTCGAAGTGTCCCTGAGCAAGACACCTAACCCCCAAATGCTCCTGACGAGCTGGTCGGGGCCTTGCATGGCAGCCAATCGCCGTGAGTGTGTGTATGAATGGGTGAATGGAGAAGCATCAATTGTACAGCGCTTTGGATAAAGGCGCTATATAAATGCCTGCCATTTACCATTTACAGTTGTTTAGCTGACACTTTTAACCAAAGCGACTTACTGTACAGTTGATTAGACTTAAGCAGGGGACAATCCCCCCCCTGGTGCAATGTGGGGTTAAGGGCTTTGCTCAAGTCAAGGGCCCAACGGCTGTGCAGATCTTAGCGTGGCCACACCAGTCATATACCTTATCCACTGGGCTTCAGGCTGCCCCAGGTTACCTGCAAGTACAGGTCAGCAGTTGTGTTTAGTGCAGGCTGCAGCTGTCAGTGCCTCCGGTCGATGACAGCAGCCGTGTAGTTTACTGTGTGACTCACTGTGTGTGAAATAGTTTCTGTCTAGTGTATCAGGGGGGTTGTTCTGTGTTTGGCACTTTCCTGGTGTTATGAATTTTATATTTTGGCTGTTTGTTGCGGTTTCAGCAAGTGTGAACATTGTTTGGACATGATGTTCAGTACTGCGATTTTATTCTTTTCTCTTTAGGTAAGGTGCCACTGGTGCCTCAGGTGGTGATCTGTGCCAGCTACCAGCCTTTGCATCTGCTGGAGAAGAAGACGTCGGTCCTGGGTCAAATGGTACGATGCGTTTCCGCCATTTCCTTCTCCTCTTCCTTCCTTTATTAAACCCCTGCCTGGCGGGAGGCTTAGCTTCACTTCAGATTACACGCCGGGCGGCGGTTTGGGGTTGGATTTGAACACGCTGTGCGCCATTATCTGCATGTAAGGGTTCCCCACCACTTCTCACAACTGTTCCCTCTGCTCTGTGTAACTTTTAAAAATAGATGGAATGAAGAGAGGGAGAGAGAGAGGGAGAGCAAGTGATTGTGTGTGTCTGTGAGAGAGCGAGAGAGAGAGAGAGAGATGAGTGAGAGAGAGAGAGGGAGAGGGAGAAAGTGGATTGAGAAAGAGCCAGAGATTGTATGTGTGTGTGTGTGTGTGAGAGAGATAGAGAGAGAGGGAGAGAAGGATATATCCAGAGAAAGAGCAAGTGATTGTATATTAGAGAGAGGGAGTGAGAAAGAGGGATATAGAGAGAGAAAGAGAGCAAGCGTTTGTGTGTGTGAGAGACCGGGTAAAAAGAGAGGGAGGGAGGGAGAGAGATGGTGTGAGAGAGAGCAAGTGAGAGTGAGAGAGAGCTTTTGAAAAGGAGGATTTTTTGTCGTTATAGCAACAGCTGTCTCCTTGCATACATATTCACTGATGGTCAATATGCTGTCCAATTTGTTTAGTTTTTTATGTATTTATTTATTTTATTATGCAAAATTCACCCTGGATTATGTATCCTAGCTGAACATGTTTCGATTTGCAAAGTAAATTAACATTCAAACATGTGTTCAGGCTGTAATGCAGCGCTAACCAACCTTAGCACACCTGACTCTGCTAATTAGCAGCTCAATGAGACCTCTAGCTGTTGAGTGAGGTGTGTTTTGTCAGGGCTGGAGTGAAAACCTACAGGACAGTAGATCTCCAGGAACAAGGTTGGTTACCACTGCTGCAAAGCATCGTAAACACTGGAAAAAGAAATGATCGTTAACAGCCACGCTGGACTGACAGAAGCAGAGCATCTCTTGAGTGTCTCTCTGTGATCTCCACGCTGGACTGACAGAAGCAGAGCATCTGAGTGTCTCTCTGTGATCTCCACGCTGGACTGACAGAAGCAGAGCATCTCTTGAGTGTCTCTCTGTGATCTCCACGCTGGACTGACAGAAGCAGAGCATCTCTTGAGTGTCTCTCTGTGATCTCCACGCTGGACTGACAGAAGCAGAGCATCTCTGAGTGTCTCTCTGTGATCTCCACGGTGGACTGACAGAAGCAGAACATCTCTGAGTGTCTCTCTGTGATCTCCACGCTGGACTGACAGAAGCAGAGCATCTCTGAGTGTCTCTCTGTGATCTCCACGCTGGACTGACAGAAGCAGAGCATCTCTGAGTGTCTCTCTGTGATCTCCACGCTGGACTGACAGAAGCAGAGCATCTCTGAGTGTCTCTCTGTGATCTCCACGCTGGACTGACAGAAGCAGTGCATCTCTGAGTGTCTCTCTGTGATCTCCACGCTGGACTGACAGAAGCAGAGCATCTCTTGAGTGTCTCTCTGTGATCTCCACGCTGGACTGAGAGAAGCAGAGCATCTCTTGAGTGTCTCTCTGTGATCTCCACGCTGGACTGACAGAAGCAGAGCATCTCTGAGTGTCTCTCTGTGATCTCCTCGCTGGACTGACAGAAGCAGAGCATCTCTGAGTGTCTCTCTGTGATCTCCACGCTGGACTGACAGAAGCAGAGCATCTGAGTGTCTCTGTGATCTCCACGCTGGACTGACAGAAGCAGAGCATCTCTTGAGTGTCTCTCTGTGATCTCCACGCTGGACTGACAGAAGCAGAGCATCTGAGTGTCTCTCTGTGATCTCCACGCTGGACTGACAGAAGCAGAGCATCTCTTGAGTGTCTCTCTGTGATCTCCACGCTGGACTGACAGAAGCAGAGCATCTCTGAGTGTCTCTCTGTGATCTCCTCGCTGGACTGACGGAAGCAGAACATCTCTGAGTGTCTCTCTGTGATCTCCACGCTGGACTGACAGAAGCAGAGCATCTCTGAGTGTCTCTCTGTGATCTCCGTGCTGGACTGAGAGAAGCAGAACATCTGAGTGTCTCTCTGTGATCTCCACGCTGGACTGAGAGAAGCAGAACATCTGAGTGTCTCTCTGTGATCTCCACGCTGGACTGACAGAAGCGGAGCATCTGAGTGTCTCTCTGTGATCTCCACGCTGGACTGAGAGAAGCAGAGCATCTCTGAGTGTCTCTCTGTGATCTCCACGCTGGACTGACAGAAGCAGAGCATCTCTTGAGTGTCTCTCTGTGATCTCCACGCTGGACTGAGAGAAGCAGAGCATCTCTTGAGTGTCTCTCTGTGATCTCCACGCTGGACTGACAGAAGCAGAGCATCTCTGAGTGTCTCTCTGTGATCTCCACGCTGGACTGACAGAAGCAGAGCATCTCTTGAGTGTCTCTCTGTGATCTCCACCCTGGACTGACAGAAGCAGAACATCTCTGAGTGTCTCTCTGTGATCTCCACGCTGGACTGACAGAAGCAGAGCATCTCTTGAGTGTCTCTCTGTGATCTCCGTGCTGCTGCAGAGGTGGACATGCCCTAAGCAACAGCCCCTGTCCGAGCTCCCTCTCTCCAGACAAATCACCATCGACCCCGAAATCACCCGCCAAAGAGCCCGTGGGTGGATTTCAAATGACTGACACTCAGTGGGTGACGGCTTTCACCCGTGTGTGTGTGTGTGTATATGTGAGTGTGTGAGTGTGCGTGTGTGTATGCGTATGCGTATGCATGTGTGTGTATGTGTGTGTGTGTTTAGTGGGGGGGGGTTGGAGGTACCGCTATCTAACTCCAATCATTGACACATCAAAATAAGATGTAATATTCCTGTGTTTCTGCAGGACCAGTGGTAACTACATAGGTGTATCTGAGTCAGCGTTGCCTGGTTACCGCCAATGGAGAGAGAGAGAGAGAGAGGGGTCAGGGCAGGGCGTCCGTACCTTAAGTGTTACCCGGCTGGATAAAAGTTTGCAGCGAGACAAATGGCACTTAACGCGCTCGTTAATGTTCAACGCGCTTGTAATTAAGCATTTACCCTGTCAGGGCATGCGGGGAGATCCCTGGCACGGGGGGGTGGGCACGTCGTCCATATTTAACCCGGACGGGGGCAGAGAAGGAGCGCTACGCGCGCCAATGTTTCACGCCGCGTTCTCCCTTCAGTTAACCGCGGGAGCGTTTCCCTACATCTCCGTGTCGCAGATTTACTGCGCGTTCCCCAGCTGTGTTCTTAAATAAATCCGTCTTAACTCAGAGGGGTAATTACCCCCCCTCCCCTCCCCCGCTGCCACTGACTGACAATTAGCAGGAGCAGAGAGGGGGTGGAAACAGCCTTAATTCTGAGTGCTGCCCAATTTGCCTTCGAGAGAGAATCGACTTTAGAATAGGGCGACAAAAACACTTTTGCGATGACATATTACACAAGACATATTGCTCCTCGCCTATGGTGCCTGCCCCATTATTACTTATTAATAAATCTAAAATGGCCACCCCAAGTACATTACATTACACATTCACGACCCAGCCGGCTTCTAACCGCCTCTTACAAGATGGGGTTAGCGAACAGCAATCTGCCTTTTTGTGCGTGAGTGTCTGAATTATGTAGGGGAATTAGCTGAACGTGGGCCTAGGCTAACGCTAATTAAATTTTCATAAGCACATTGGCAAATGTGTTACCAATTACTCTTTTGAAATGTAGTTTTATGTGATAAACTGTAGCGCCCCTTACCGCAACTGTCATGACGTTGCTTTTATTTGTTGTTGTCCTGAGTTTATGGTAGCAGAAAGGACACACATACTCTTGCACAGCCAGAAGAGTAGGCCAGGAGCTTTCAACCTTTTCCAGTCAGGATCCGTTCACCCCCACCCAGGGGTCAAAGGTATAAAAGAGGGTTGATAAATATTATAGTTTATAAGGATTGCAGCTTGGGTGGCGTTTCTGTCTGTGTACGTGGCCTTGGGATCTCCTACAGTACTTTCAAGGACCCCCCAAGCCACTCTGTTGAAAACCCACGCAATAGACAGGTATGCCATTTATCATTTATTTACAGTGCAGAAGGTTGCATAGGTTGGATCATGGCTGACTGTGTGATCCTATATCGAATGTATTTGTGTAGCGCAAGCGATTTGTCGCAACACGCGTTACAGAAAACCCTGGCCTCAACCGTAAGACGAGCAAACTAATGCAGGAAGAAACCTTGGGAGGAAGCAGACTCAAGGGAGGAGCCCATCCTCCTCTGACCAGCTCTGGGTGTGGGGCTTCAATGCCCAACACGCTCAAGCAGTCTGTGTTCACGCTAATGAAATTAGCCATGTCTGGGTGACGATCTAGATGGCGGCTCAGATCATATCAGCCAGTCAGCTAGATTACATTACATTACATTATTGGCATTTGGCAGACGCTCTTATCCAGAGCGACGTACAGTTGATTAGACTAAGCAGGAGACAATCCTCCCCTGGAGCAATGCAGGGTTAAGGGCCTTGCTCAAGGGCCCAACGGCTGTGCGAATCTTATTGTGGCTACACCAGGATTAGAACCACCGACCTTGGGTGTCCCAGTCATTTACCTTAACCACTATGCTACAGGCCGCCGCACTAGCTAGCTAGCTAGTGAGGAAGATCGCAAACTACTTTTAAACGCCCCTAACTATAGGCTAGCTAGTTAACTAGTAGGCATGAACACTGTCACTGCCATTTATCAGTGTCGCTAACATTAGGGCTAGCCGGTTAGGCTGGTGAACTTTATTGCTGCGTATGCCTAGCTAATAAACGAACATACTGTTGCTACCGATTTAGCTGAACGTTTTTCTAGCTGGTCTCCTTTTGGCCGCCCTGGCTTTACTGTATCCGGCACGTTTTCGCAAACGGAGTGCTTCGCTCGCCACTTTGGACAGTCAGCGAGACTGATTTGGTGAGCAAAGCACTCAAGTTTGTGAACGTGTCGGATACAGTACAATATCAAAATATCGGAAGCTACTTAGACACTTAACTATAGGCTAGCTAGTTAACTAGCTGACATTAAGACTGTCACTGATATTTTTGTAAAGTCATTTTTGTTAGGTCTAGCTGGCTAGCCTAGTGAACTCACTTTGTTGGAGTTTATGATTCGTTTAATAAACTAACATAGGTAGCTAGCGTTTTAGCTGAAAGTTTTCTGTTTATGTGCGCCAAACTAGCTGGTTTCCTTTTGGCCACCCTCGCTTTACTGTCTCCGACACCTTTTCGCAAACTGAGTGCTTTGCTCACGACTTTGGACAGTCGGCGAGACTGGCTGCTGCCGGCCGGCCTGTCGGTGTGCTGCGTAACGTCACCCAGCCGCTCCCTCCTCCTACAGGCCGACTCCTCTGAGAAGCTGCGGCACTACGGCCTGTCCCAGTTACACAGCCACCCGGTCCTCCTCACCCGAACACGCGCCTGCCCCCTCACCGCCCCGCCCAAACCTCCGCCCGTCCCCCGCTGGAAGCTGGTCCGGCCCAGGAAGGAGAGGAACCCCACCGACGAGCCCAAAGGTGGAAACGGGGTTTTATCATTATTACTCGTTTTTTTTAAATGAGTCTGTCTTTGTGAGAGCAGTAGTTTCTGCAGCGTGTCCTGTGTGTGTGGGCGTGTGCGTAACGTGCTTGTGTGTGTGCGTGTATGTGCATGTGTGTGTCACATGTTTATTTGTAGAATACATCTGGACCACAACTGAAGAATGGCATATTTGTTATAGTAGATCTTCAGTACTACAGTAAACAGAACTCTTGTATTGGTCAGAACATAAGACATATTCCTCATATTTTTGTGCATGACCTGCAGAAACGCCCGTTGTGAAGCCCGACCAGTTCGTTGAGGTTTCCAGTCTGTTTCTGAACTACAGCCTGACGGCCATCCCGACACCTCTGGATCTGTGAGTACACGACCGCGTCCTAGAGAACACCGCTCATGATTGAGACTGACAGCCACCCGCGACCGTACACGGTCAACGCTTCGGGCGACTGAACAAGCGCGAACAGATTTGTCTCGTCGCCCAATTGAGAACGCCCGGTCCTGCTTGTGGTCTGGTCCCATCACGATGACGTCCTCCAGCTGTGTGAGGGAGTGCAGTCACGCCGTTACCGCTGGTCTCTGATTTCTCCCTGTCGTTCACCAGCTGAGCTGCACAGTCCGCACCGGAGACACACCGTACACCTGTCACTCAAAGGTCACCTGACCGTGTAGCACAGAGGTGTACCGTCCTATCTGAAAAGGGCTGATTTTCATTTTAGCCCAACACTAACACACCCCAATCCACTAACTAACTAATCACGCTCTTCAGTCACAACCTTGGTGAGCAGAATTGGGTGTCTTAGTGCCATACCTGCATCCACATCCATTTCCGGATAAGGTCGGACACACCTCATACAGAGGAATCTCTCTTTCTGTGGTGCGCCGTTTCAGTCATGTTTACTATATTTGTAAACAAAAGCTTGTGAGTGCAGTGCTTCAGTAATGTTTAGTTTATTTGTGAACTGCAGTTTGTAGGTGCAGTGGTTGGGCGTGTTCGGCGTGTTCGGCGTGTTCGGCATGTTCGGCGTGTTTGGCGTGTTGGGCGTGTTGGGCGTGTTCGGCGTGTTGGGTGTGTTGGGCGTGTTGGGCGTGTTCGGCGTGTTCGGCGTGTTCAGCGTGTTGGGTGTGTTGGGTGTGTTCAGCGTGTTGGGTGTGTTCAGCGTGTTGGGCGTGTTCAGCGTGTTCAGCGTGTTCGGCGTGTTCGGCGTGTTCAGTGTGTTGGGCGTGTTGGGCGTGTTGGGTGTGTTCGGTGTGTTCGGTGTGTTGGGCGTGTTCAGCGTGTTGTTCAGCGTGTTCAGTGTGTTGGGTGTGGTTCATGAACTGAAGGTGAGGATGTTGTGTTCAGCGTGTTCAGTGTGGTTCATGAACTGAAGGTGAGGATGTTAAACTGGAAGCCTCCCTGGCGCGTGCCGGTCTCTCCGCAGGGAGGAGCAGGGGTCGGTCCGTAAGCGCGCCTGCAGCACCTCCCTGGCCTCCTGCGCTGAGACGGAGGACGAGGGCGAGGGCCGGGGGACCCGGGGCCCGGGGAGCGCAGGCAGCGTACGCAGCGCAGGTTCGGAGGTCGTCACGGAGACCGCAGAGGTAAGGGGGGGAGGGGGGGGAACGGGGCTCTGCTTGACCCAATTTAGGGAAGCCTTTCTGGAGGGAGGAAAATAACGTGAAGCTGCACTGTTCTGCCTTCACCCCCCTGAGATGTGTGCTAGATACACTGCCAGATCAGTCACTGTTCAGCGCTGTTTCTGCCTCGGCCCCAGCAGGGAAGCCGCTCAAAGGAGACTGCTCCATGGCCATTCTGTCCTTAATATTTCACTAATTCATTTACATGTCTCACTGAAATGTGTTTTTTGTTTTCTTTCTGCAAAATGTGTATTGTTTGTTAATCCTGCATTACGACGAAGAATGAGAAAGTAAATTTCTGTACTTAAATATTCTGACATTACTCCTAACGATTAAGGACAAGGACCCATGCAGCACACACAAAACCAGAAACATGACCTACGATTGGCGCAAAATAAATACCACAACCATGTCATGTTATTGTTATTGGTCTCATGTAAACCCCCCCCCCCCCTCCAGAAACGATGATTGACAGGCTTTGTGCCACTCTCTACGTGCACCTGGCGGTCGAGCTGCACGTTCACGCCTGTTTTCCGTTCTGGGTTCCTCAGTGGTGGAATGACTTGCCTACCACTGTCAGGACCGCAGAATCCCTCCCCCTATTTCGACGCGGACTCAAAACCCACCTTTTCAAACTCTACCTTCGTCCTCCCTCCTGATTTCCCCCGCCCCATCTTTCTGATATCCCTATCCTTGTCTAACTCCGCCCCCCCCAAAAAAAACAAAAAAAACAAATTGCACTTATGATGACGATTATGTTTAGAACAGCATTCCATGTGTATTTTCCGAGTTCTGGATGTGATGCTTTGACTTGTGGTAGAACCTATGCACTTGTAAGTCGCGTTGGATTAAAAGCGTCTGCCAAATGACAAAAATGTAAATGTAAATGTACTGTGCTCAATGTGACATTGTCTGCTAGCTCCTGACCCGGGGGGGATCTCTCGCTGTGAATGTTGTCCCCTGGAAAAGGGTGGAAAAGCCTGGGAACGAGTCCGGCAGCCCCGCGCGCCGTTACATAACGGCAGAGGTCACGCACCCTCGCGATGAGACGCAGCGTAGCTACGTTACGAGTCGTTGTGTCTTTTTCGGGCCGCGTTGCGCTTCGTTTGGTGCGCTGGAGATAATTGCCCTCTTGCGTAACGCGTGGCACCAGCAGTGGTACGCTGGTCATCGTATCATTTCATATTCTACACTTTCATCCACAGAAAAACGTGTAATGATCGCTGGCCAATTACTCCATTCAAGAAGAAAATAGTATTATTTAAGTCTGATGTGGGGCTCAAATGCAAATCCAGTTCTGGATGTGTTTTCCCTCGGGTATATTAATTAACTGAACACTGAGTGCTGCTGGTTGGACAGACTGTCTTCACAAGCAACTCACAACTGGAGAAGGGAGGGTGGAAAGCCAGCAGTTCTCGGCCCTGGAGGACCGCATTTCGATCATCCCTGATTGAAGACGTCTTTGCTGTAATTTCTAAGAGTACCAGGGTTCTCCCTTGGGGGATCATGGTTTAACTTTATCAGTAGATCTGGGTGTTGTTTGTTTTGCACGCGTTAAGCGTGTTGTGTTGCGATTGCTGGATATGTGTGTGCACTGTGGAAATGTGTGTTTTTGCATTGCTTGCGGTGTGTTTACTGGATATGTGATTTGCGCACTGTGGAAATGTGTGTTTCGCACGTGTTAAACGTGTTGTGGTGCGTTTATTGGTTATGTGAGAGGCGTGGAGATGTTTGTAAAAGGACTAAGATTCTGAGGTGCTGGAGCGCGTGCCTCTCACCAGGATGTGGAAAACGCTCATTAGCTGCAGTTCCCCTGCAGCGGCTCTCCCAGAGTTCCCCTGTGTTTCAGTGCTTTTAAACAGGGTCCTGATTGGCCGCGGCCTGTTTAAATGAGCAGCATGTGGCATTTCAACCGGCTAACGGAAGACAGCGGGGTAACGGTCTCGTTTCGTGGCGAGTACGGTCCCGTGAATAACACCGCTGCCTTGTGTTAAGGAGGTGCTCTGGTTTGTACATTTTAACAGGTTTGTTGTTGGTTGTTTGTGTTAAGGAGGTCCTCTGGTTTGTACATTTTAACAGGTTTGTTGTTGGTTGTTTGTGTTAAGGAGGTGCTCTGGGTTGTACATTTTAACAGGTTTGTTGTTGGTTGTTTGTGTTAAGGAGGTGCTCTGGGTTGTACATTTTAACAGGTTTGTTGTTGGTTGTTTGTGTTAAGGAGGTGCTCTGGGTTGTACATTTTAACAGGTTTGTTGTTGGTTGTTTGTGTTAAGGAGGTGCTCTGGGTTGTACATTTTAACAGGTTTGTTGTTGGTTGTTTGTGTTAAGGAGGTGCTCTGGGTTGTACATTTTAACAGGTTTGTTGTTGGTTGTTTGTGTTAAGGAGGTGCTCTGGGTTGTACATTTTAACAGGTTTGTTGTTGGTTGTTTGTGTTAAGGAGGTGCTCTGGGTTGTACATTTTAACAGGTTTGTTGTTGGTTGTTTGTGTTAAGGAGGCATTCTGGGTTGTACATTTTAACAGGTTTGTTGTTGGTTGTTTGTGTTAAGGAGGCATTCTGGGTTGTACATTTTAACAGGTTTGTTGTTGGTTGTTTGTGTTAAGGAGGCATTCTGGGTTGTACATTTTAACAGGTTTGTTGTTGGTTGTTTGTGTTAAGGAGGTGCTCTGGGTTGTACATTTTAACAGGTTTGTTGTTGGTTGTTTGTGTTAAGGAGGTGCTCTGTTTTGAACATTTTAACAGGTTTGTTGTTGGTTGTTTGTGTTAAGGAGGTGCTCTGGGTTGTACATTTTAACAGGTTTGTTGTTGGTTGTTTGTGTTAAGGAGGCATTCTGGGTTGTACATTTTAACAGGTTTGTTGTTGGTTGTTTGTGTTAAGGAGGTGCTCTGGGTTGTACATTTTAACAGGTTTGTTGTTGGTTGTTTGTGTTAAGGAGGTGCTCTGGTTTGAACATTTTAACAGGTTTGTTGTTGGTTGTTTGTGTTAAGGAGGTGCTCTGGTTTGAACATTTTAACAGGTTTGTTGTTGGTTGTTTGTGTTAAGGAGGTGCTCTGGTTTGAACATTTTAACAGGTTTGTTGTTGGTTGTTTGTGTTAAGGAGGCATTCTGGTTTGTACATTTTAACAGGTTTGTTGTTGGTTGTTTGTGTTAAGGAGGTGCTCTGGGTTGTACATTTTAACAGGTTTGTTGTTGGTTGTTTGTGTTAAGGAGGTCCTCTGGGTTGTACATTTTAACAGGTTTGTTGTTGTTGCCGGTTTGTGTTTTTGTGGGAAAATCAGCTCACGGTTGTCTCAGGGGGGCGAGGGGAGGGGGAGCGGGTTTTGGATGGCCCTCACAGGCCCACAGTGGGCAGGTGTGACCCGGTACCGCAGCGGACAGGTGTGACCCAGAACCATGCTCCGGGGCGGTAAAAAGCCAGCTGTTCTCACACTGTACTGCGTCATTTTGAGCTGTGGATTTCAGAGCTTTTTCAGGGTTCACAAAATCATACTGAAGACTGAGTGCTGTGTGTGTGAGCATTTACAGACTTTGAAATTTTGAAGTGAAAGGGTTTGTGTTGTGTAATATTGATCATGCCATCAACAATTTCTTTCTTTTCTCTCAGAGCTGCCCTCCCTGAGGATTAGGGTGTACTAAGATTTACTAAGACCTTTACCACGCACAAAATAATAACACAACCAATGATTGGTGCGAAATAACTACCATGACCAATCATTGGTCATATTATTGGTTTTAGCGTGTGTTAAAAGGTTTGCGTCTGCTAATGGTCCCCGGTGTGAATTGCGTTCAAACATAAAACCGCTAACATAATACTCACTCACGGCTGTATACTCACTGCCCCCCACCCAGATAATAGACAGCTGAGTGTATTTCAGATTTCACTGGGGCGTAAATACGGTCATTACCCTCGTGTGTGTTATTTCACCGTTCAGTCTGGGGGAATCGATGCAGGGTTGCCTCTCCAGCTTGTGCATGCTCCAATCCCTCACTCTGTCTGCGCAGGTGACCGCAGAGGACAAGACCGACCGCGACGGAACCGCCAACGGTGAGATCGCCCGTGTCCGGTCCAAAACACACTCCGGTAACGCTTCTTTTCACAGCCTGTTAATGACTGGGTCAGTACTTACTGGGTCAGTACCAGGTACTTATTAGGTAACTACTTCGATTTCAGAGGTAGGGACTATGAAACGGGCTGTAAAACATATTTACGTACTTGCGTATGGTACTTACAGTGCTGAATTTGTTTCATAGTACTTACCACTGGAATCAAAATAATTACACAGGTAGCTGTATACTTACGCAGTAAATACTAGGTCATTAACGGGCTGTAAAATACAGTGTCACCCACTCCCACACCCCACCTCCTGCCCCGTTTGAGTTTTATTTAAAATTATTATTCTGTTACTGTAAGACGGAGACATGCTTTCATTGAGCCTTGGAATTCTGGGAAAAACAGGGCAAATGAAGACGCCCTGATCTGACAACATCAGATGAATTAAGAGTGTTGACGCATGTGATTGTGAGCTGGGCATTTCACTTTAAACCCGTGTGTGTGTGTGTGTGTGCAGTGTGCGTGTGTGTGTGTGTGCACGTGCGCGTGTGCGTATGTGTGAGTGAGTGTGTGTGTGTGCGTGTGTGTATAATGTGTGCGTGTGTGTGTGTGTGTGCATGTGTGTGAGTGTGTGTGTGTATGTGTGTGCGTGTGTGTATAATGTGTGCGTGTGTGTGAGTGTATGTGTGTGTATGTGTGTGTGAGTGTACGTGGCTGAGCGTTGAGGTTATGTAACCCATCGCTCTCAGGAACAGACTGTGACGCCCGATGACCTTGCCCTTCCTTTCCCACAATGCCTCCTGTCTCCGACAGCGACATAAGCGTTACATAAGCGCTCTGTCTGTCTGCACCTGACCGACCGAATGACAGTTACATTTCCTTTTGAACCGCGAGGCGGGTTCTTTCGTTGCTAGGTAACGGCTGCAGTTTGTGTTGGTGTTGGCGTGGTGTGGCGTGGCAGTAATTAAAATAGAAGTATAAAATGATCTTTCTTTGGCGTGTTTGTCTCTGCTGTGGAGGTTTTGAAGGGCGAGTGTGTTCCCGGTCTCCGTTCACACTGCCCTGTTGAGCTCTCTCGCTAAATGGCCCTGTTCTGTCCACTTACGTTTCCAGTGACATCACCCACCACACACAGAAAGCAGAGTGTAAGACGAGAAACACTAAAGGCTGCTGGGAAATCACGATCACTCGGATGGCGCTGTGCAAGGGGCCTAACTGTATTCTGTATATTGGAGGGGGAGGGGGGGTTAAAATGCTTTCGATGACCAAGGGCATGCCCATTTGGAAGGATCTTTTTAGGAACAGCAGTGAAATTATGATTTCTAGTGAATTCTACAGTAACTGGAAAATTGGAAATTGAGCATGTGTAAATTGAATGTCATCCCGTTGCTTTGTGATATGAAATGATTCAGTTCATCATCATGTTGTGTTATTGGGGGGGGGGGGGGGGTGTACCCCAGCAATGATTGGCCGACGCTCTGCGTGTTTGTCAGAGCTCACGTTTGTGATTGGTTCTCTATGATCAACATACTCTGTGTGTTCACGCTTCGCAGACCAGGAAGTCCCCGAAACGGCAAACGGGACGGAGAAACCCAAACCCGGCAGCGGGGCCAGTCCCCCGCCCGAGACATCCCAGGAGACCTCTGGGCCTGAGAGGCACCAGCTTCGAGAAGCCTGGATTGACCTGGACGATTTGTGCAAATGTTTCCAGTAAGACTGCTGTGTCAACCCCGTTATCCTGTTTACTTTGAGACTTTGTGTGTGTGTGTAATGGTATATCTATAGTATATGTGCAATTAATATACTGAAATTCCTGGATGTGCACTGACCTGGGTCAAATATGCGACTGCGTTGGAATCAAATACTTTTCTGTGCTTGATTGATCTTGCCTGGAGTAGTTGAGCTAGCCAAGAGGACCAGATGGCAGGGTTAGCACTTTTTGAATGTATTTAAACAGGGGAAGCCTATAGGCTAGTGGCTAAAGTGCCTGACTGTTGAGCCTTTTAGCAATCCCCTCAACCCTGCATTGCCCTAGGTGGGGGCTGTCAACTGGTTAGTCTAATTAATTGTCACTTTGATAAATAACTGTAATGTAACAAAATGCAATTCCACATGTTCCAATACACCAAGCTCTGTGTAGCAAAGCATTTGAATACTAAACAGTTATGTATTTCGCCCAGGTCTGATGCTGAGTGTCGTTATGTTTTCAGGACACTGCTGATTTTTCACAAGCCAAATACGTACACATACCAGGCCCAGAAGACCCAGGGGAAGGTAATGTTCAGTGTCTGTGACCGCTGTTTCAAAGGCAAGCCAGGAGCCGGCCAGGCTCTTAATTTACTATTTTATCTTGATGATATTAATTATATTAAAGTGTTAGTTTAGATATTATGATGTTAAGATGTAGATGCAAGATATTGATTCAACCATTTATGCTATTTAAAATGTTTTGCTGTCATAACACTCGTATGAACTGGACTCCTCTCTCTGGGAACTCTCGTATGAACAAGACTCCTCTCTCTCTCTCTGGGAACTCTCGTATGAACAAGACTCCTCTCTCTCTCTCTGGGAACTCTCGTATGACCAAGACTCCTCTCTCTCTCTGGGAACTCTCGTACGAACAAGACTCCTCTCTCTCTGGGAACTCTCGTACGAACAAGACTCCTCTCTCTCTCTCTGGGAACTCTCGTATGAACAAGACTCCTCTCTCTCTGGGAACTCTCGTACGAACAAGACTCCTCTCTCTCTCTCTGGGAACTCTCGTATGAACCAGACTCCTGTCTCTCTGGGAACTCTCGTACGAACAAGACTCCTCTCTCTCTCTCTGGGAACTCTCGTGTGAACCAGACTCCTGTCTCTCTGGGAACACTCGTAGTGCCGAGTGCCCTTTTGGGCGCATCCATGGCATCACTTCCACTTAATTAATAAATAAACTCAATTGGCATTGAGCAGATGCTCTTATCCGAAGTGATTTACGCAGATGTTTTCAAACATTTCGTTAAACGGCATTTCAATTTGGCAAATTAACAGAAATGAAATGTGTGAGCTGAAAAAGAGCTGATGATCTTCTGCGGGCATTCTGCCAGCAGAGCTGACCTCAGCCGCCACCGGTGAGGGGTGGCGTGCTGCGCTGAATGCACTGATTGGCCATTGCTGTTTGTGCTTGTGTTTGATTGGTCAGAATGGCATTGTGCCTAAGACTGCAGCGTTGCCGGGTACAGCCAAGCAGCAGGCCTCCTCTGTCGCCCCTGTTCCAGGGCCCATGCAGGTACGAACGCCCCCGCTCCTACACCTAACCCCAACACCCTAACCTTTACCCTAACCCCTACAACTAACCCTGAGACTAACCCTAACCCTAACACGCTATCCCTAACCCTAACCCCTACACCTAACCCCAACACCCTAACCTTTACCTTAACCCCGACAACTAACCCTAACACTAACACTAACCCCTACACCTAACCCTAACACTGACCCTAACCCTAACACACTAACCCTAACACTATCCCTAACCCTAACCCTAACACGCTATCCCTAACCCTAACCCCTACACCTAACCCTAACACCCTATTCCTAACCCTAACCCCAAACCTTTACCCTAGCACACTATCCCTAACACCCTAACCTTTACCCTAACCCCTAACCCCTACCTCTAATACCCTAACCCCTAATACCATAACCCTATCCCTAACCCTTAACCTTTATCCTAACCCCTAACTGTAATACCCTTACACCCTGACCCTAACACCTCAGCTGGCACTGCCTGCTGCAGTTTAAGACTCACACCTGTGCTTTATGAAGATGGTGTGTAATGCAGACATTGAGGTGATATATTATCTATGGAGATGATAATGTAATAAATCTGCTGTATGCAAATAATGACATTTTAATGACAAATACCGTCTGAGAGGCTATCGTACTGTGGAAAATGTCATCACGTTATACTGTGTGAAAGATTGAGAGACATGCATGGCTGCAGATACCCTGTATGTGTGTGTGCTTGTGTGTGTGTGTGCGTGTTTGTGCACGTGTGTGTGTGGATGTGAGTGTGTTTGTGTATGTGTGTGTGTGTGTGTGCTTGTGTGTTTGCTTGCATGCATTTGTGTAGATGTGTGTGTGTGTGTGTGTGTGTGTGTGTGTGTGTGTGTGTGCGTGCGTGCGTGCGTGCTTGTATGTGTTTGTGTTTGTTTGTGCATATGTGTGGGTGCTTGTGTGTGTGTGCTTGCATGCATGTGTGTGGATGCGTGTGTATGTGTATGCGTGCTTGTGTGTGCTTGCATGCATGTGTGTGTATGTGTATGCGTGTGTGTGCATGTGTCAGGGTGTCACAGGGAGGGGGGGTTGTGGTATTGACAGAGCGTTTACCTTTTTAAACGCTCTTGGTGTGTCGGGGTGCATGTAAAACGCCGCTGGATGACGGAGAGATTCAGGCAGTCTATTTTATTCATGTTTCCTGCAATCATGATGGAAAGGGAGAGGGGAAGAGAGACAGAGGGAGAGGGGAAGAGAGACAGAGGGAGAGGGGAAGAGAGAGAGATCTCTGGAGGCGGCCCTTCAAAGCCTCAGCATGTACGGTGTGTGGAGATCGTTTGTCTCTGCCGTTCCCCGGGCTGGTAATGCAACAGGGTCTTTATCTGCTAAACGCTCCTAAACGCTCC
>NC_083764.1:7095754-7120754 GCF_963514075.1 Conger conger
ACCTTAGGCACTAGGCTACAGGCTGTCCCAGTCATGTACCTTAGCCACTAGGCTACAGGTTGTCCAGTCATGTACCTTAGTCACTAGGCTACAGGCTGCCCCAGTCATGTACCTTAGGCACTAGGCTACAGGCTGCCCCAGTCATGTACCTTAGTCACTAGGCTACAGGCTGCCCCAGTCATGTACCTGAGCCACTAGGCTACAGGCTGCCCCAGTCATGTACCTTAGCCACTAGGCTACAGGCTGCCCATCTAAACATCTGTTCATGTTTAAAACAGGATGAAAAAGCATACAGCTGCAAATAGCTCATGATGCCTTACAGTCGGAAGACCGATGCCTACATATCAGAGTCACAAGGTCACCGCCTTGCAATTACTCTGGCAGAAAGGTCGTGTTCAACGAGTTTAGCGTGATTTATTTATCCGTTTCTTTGTGGTAAAATGTATTTTGCGCTCCGGTGTTTTTCCAGAGAAGGACCCCCCGGCGTTCCGGCCCGGGCGGCTGACGGCCGAGCCCTTTTCCTGGAAGAGCGCCAGATTCCGGCTCCCTGTCCTGAGCGTTCAGACCAGCTCCGCCAAAGCCGCCGTCCTCTGCCTCCCGCCCGGGTAAGCCGCGCTAGCGCCCCCTGCTGTCGGTGCGCTGCCCTGCGGGTCAGGGCGGATGTCCCCACAGCCTGTGGCCCGTCCTCTGCCTCCCGCCCGGGTACATTACATTACATTACATTAATGGCATTTGGCTGATGCTCTTATCCAGTTGATTAGACTAAGCAGGAGACAATCCTCCCCTGGAGCAATGCAGGGTTAAGGGCCTTGCTCAAGGGCCCAGCGGCCGTGCGGATCTTATTGCAGCTGGACCGGGATTAGAACCACCGACCGTATCCCAGTCATTTATCTTAACCACTACGCTACAGGCCGCCCCCAGATGCATGGTAAGCTGCATTAGCGCCCCCTGCTGTCGGTCCACTGCCCTGGGGGTCAGGGTGGGTATCCCCACAGCGACACTGTGAGGGCCTGGGGCCCTTCCTCTGTCTCCCGCTCGGGTAAGCGGCGCTAGCGCCCCCTGCTGTCGACCCGCTGCAGGCCTGTAGATATCCCCACGGCCTGGGGCCCTTCCTCTGTCTCAGTCACATGGGCTGGTCACACGCGGGCCCCGCTCCCTCCAGCGATGCCCAGAGGAAGAGCTCCGTGCTGGGGCCACCCTGCCCTCTCCTCAGGGGGACGCCCAAGTCAAGCTGCTTCTCACACACACACACACACACACACACACACACACACACACACACAGGCTCACACCCAGCTCCACCGAGAACACACTCATATACTGTCAGGAATTCATTTTTCAATCGATCAATAGATAATCAGTAGATTATCAGATCAAATCAACGTGTATTTGTATAGCGCATTTCACAAACAATTGTCTCAAAACACTATACAAGAAACCCTAGCCAAACCCCCACCAAAGCAAGCCTGGGGCAACAGTGGCCAGGAAAAAATTCCTCTCCCTGGTGAGAGGAAGAAACCTTGGGAGGAAGCAGACTGAAGAGGGGACCTCCATCCTCCTCTGGCCAGCGCAGAGTGTGGGGTTTAATGGCCGCCATGTTAGCTGTGGCACGGGGGCAGTTCAGACCGCGTATTCGGTGTTCGTACAGTGTATTCAGCAGTCACCATTTCGTCATGAAAGAATTCACATAAAATACCCGCTGTGAAGAGAGAGAATGTTCTTTCATGTTTGACAAATCACATTTTTTTTTGCCGTGCAGAACACCATTTGTAAAGGCAAGAGGAGATAAAAAGATTTTTTTTTTTTTTAAGTGAAGAATGTTCGCATTACATTGGTTTAATCTCCGAACATGAACCGCAGATAAATGTCAGGGTTTCTGCGGAGGGATGTTAGTCCTTGAAGCGGGGGGGGGCGGGGTGGGGGGAGGGGCGGGATGGCGAGGTCAGGCGGGGGTGCGGCCCGTGACAGTGGGGTAATGAAGAGCTCCCGTTATTCTCTCCGCTCCCTCGTGTCGCCGCCCAGACGCACGCAGAGAAAAACCCATTTCCCGAGAAGCGTTCACTTAACCTTTCTCTTCTGAATATTTATGGTAGCATTTGCTTCATCTAATCTAATCTGCTCCGCATAATGTTGGTCCGGGAAAAGAAAATGGCCGCCGTCTTATGGGCCAGGCGATGGGGGAATTATGTAAAGCAGAGGGGTCAGGAGGTGGCGTTGCCTGTGTTGTTCTACCGGTGTCCTCTCTGATGTAGGCTGTTTAAGAATGTGACATTACCTGTGTTATTCTACCGGTGTCCTCTCTGATGTAGGCTGTTTAAGAATGTGACATTACCTGTGTTATTCTACCGGTGTCCTCTCTGATGTAGGCTGTTTAAGAATGTGACATTACCTGTGTTATTCTACCGGTGTCCTCTCTGATGTAGGCTGTTTAAGAATGTGACATTACCTGTGTTATTCTACCGGTGTCCTCTCTGATGTAGGCTGTTTAAGAATGTGACATTACCTGTGTTATTCTGCAGGTGTCCTCTCTGATGTAGGCTGTTTAAGAATGTGACATTACCTGTGTTATTCTACCGGTGTCCTCTCTGATGTAGGCTGTTTAAGAATGTGACATTACCTGTGTTATTCTACAGGTGTCCTCTCTGATGTAGGCTGTTTAAGAATGTGACATTACCTGTGTTATTCTACAGGTGTCCTCTCTGATGTAGGCTGTTTAAGAATGTGACATTACCTGTGTTATTCTACCGGTGTCCTCTCTGATGTAGGCTGTTTAAGAATGTGACATTACCTGTGTTGTTCTACCGGTGTCCTCTCTGATGTAGGCTGTTTAAGAATGTGACATTACCTGTGTTATTCTACCGGTGTCCTCTCTGATGTAGGCTGTTTAAGAATGTGACATTACCTGTGTTATTCTACAGGTGTCCTCTCTGATGTAGGCTGTTTAAGATGTGACATTACCTGTGTTATTCTACAGGTGTCCTCTCTGATGTGGGCTGTTTAAGAATGTGCCATTACCTGTGTTATTCTACAGGTGTCACATGATTAAGAATGCGGTCACATGATTACAGCGTCACGTCTGCTGTCGGTAGTTATGATGCTCCAGCGTTGAGTGGAGCGGACAGCGCGGCTGCGTGCGATTGGCTCATTGCTGTTGTTGTTGTTGGTGTCGTCCAATCGTGTTGTGTCGTCAGGAGGCACGTCCTGCGGCTGAGCGCCAGGGCTCCGGTGGGTACCACCTCCACCTGTGCAGCACCACGCCCTTCGTCTTCGGAGAGGAAGAGGCCGTCATGCCCCACCTGGACAAGGTGGGCATCGCCATGGCAATCTTGGAAGCCAGTGGCTCTCTCTCTCTCTCACTCTCTCTCTCTCTCTGTCTCTCTCTCCTCTCTCTCTGTCTCTTCTCTATCTCTCTCACTCTGTTCAAGATTCAAAGATTCAAGATTGAAATGTGCTTTATTTGCAAGTGAACTTTAGCATTGTAATACAATGTGCAAATAACAAAAACATCCCCATATATGTTTGCAAATATACACACACACACACACACACATACACAGGTCAAAATAAATTTAGTTTATATTTACTGTAACAATATAAGAAACTACTGAGACAATATTAACACTGAACACAGATGCTGTTCTCTCTTTCACTCTTTTTCTCTCACTCTCCCTCTCCTCTGTCTTTCTCTCTCTCTTTCTCCACCAATGTGTTTGTCGTTGTCATATTCTATTTATAAATGTAAACTGCTCGTGTGCCTAGACACCTCACCAAGGAGAACTCTGATTGGCTGAGGAAAGACGCGCTGAAACGCATTACTGTGATGATTAAAAAGTATGAAATCTGAGCGCAGGTGCATCCTAAAGATTTTACCGTGCTCAAGTACCGGAGTGAACCAGCATAGTTTGTAGAGCTGTCAGAAATCTAAAAAGGAGGGGTGTCTCGGTGGCGCAGCCTGTAGAGCACTGACCGCATGCTCATTGCGAGCCGCAACGTCAGCGGTTCAAATCCGACCGTCTGACATTTGTTGCATGTCTTTCCCTCTCTCTCGCTCCCATTCTTCCTGTCTCTCTATACTATACTGTCCAATAAAGCTGAAAAAGGCCAAAAAAATTTCTTGAAAAAAAAAAAAAGATATCTAAAATGGAGGTAACTGGTTGGAACAAAAACCTGCATGCGGACCGGCCCTCCGGGACCGGAGTTGTGTCACCGGCGGGCGTGAGGGCGTGTGTCACTCGTGGCCAAGCCGCAGGAAGTGAAGGATCATGGGAGTACGGGGGGCAAGGAGCGCTGCGGCTCACCGTGACGGGCGTTCCTCTCCCCCCTCCCAGGAGAGCCTGCGGTTCCTGGAGCAGGCCAACGGCATCCTGAAGGCTCTGGGGAAAGCGGTGAGCGCGTTCTCCCACCAGAAGGAGCGTCCGGCGGCCATGTTGGAGCTGGAGGCCGCTCACTGCCCCCCCTCGCTGCGCGCCTCCCCCGGGGTCAAAGGGCACTTTCAGGTGACGCCCGCTCTCTTACGAACACTGTTTCGCTAAATGAATAACCCGTGGTGGCCATGCCTTTGTGCATTTATCAATTCTTATTTGATGGAAGGAGATCTCAAGCAGCTGACGAGAGGTTACTGCAGAACCGATGAGCTGTGTTAAATATTAAACTGGATGAAAGGATAGATTGCAAAAGTTAGTGCAAAACAACACCAAAGAAAACCCTCATTTTTGCACACGTTACCGAACGGAATCTGGGGACGTGTTTCCGGGCTCATACGAGGCCCGACGATGTTTGACGGCGTTTGAGCGGTTAACGAGGCCCCGGTGTGTTTAACGAGCCCCGTGTTAACGAGCGCAGGTGTTTAACGAGGCCCTGCTGCACACGGTGACCGCAGCGCTGGGACGGACGCTCCAGGTGGAGGAGGTGCACGCCCTCCGGGCGCTCACGCTCGACCCCTACCTGGGGCAGAGAGGAGAGGAGGACCCCCGTACAGGTGAGGCTCCACCACACCGGCACCCAAACTACAAATGCTGTTACATTTACATTTACATTTTTGTCATTTGGCAGACGCTTTTAATCCAAAGCGACTTACAAGTGCATAGGTTCTACCATAAGTGAAAGTATCACATCCAGAACTAGGAAAATACACATGGAATGCTGTTTTAAACATATAGTCATCATAAGTGCAATTTCTTTTAGTTTTTTTAGTTTTTTTTGGGGGGGTTAGACAAGGATAGGGATAACAGAAAGGAGGGGTGGGGGGAAATCAGCAGGGAGGACTAAGGTAGAGTTTGAAAAGGTGGGTTTTGAGTCTGCATCAAAATAGGGGGAGGGATTCTGCTGTCCTGACAGTGGTAGGCAAGTCATTCCACCACTGAGGAACCAGAACGGAAAACAGGCGTGAACGTGCAGCTCGACCGCCAGGTGCACGTAGAGAGGGAACCATAAGGCGACCAGAGCTGGCAGACCGGAGTGGTCTAGCTGGGGTGTAGGGAGTGATCAAGGATTGTATGTAAGGTGGGGCAGTCCCCTTAGCAGCCTGAAATGCCAACACTAGGGCCTTGAAACGGATGCGTGCGGCAATAGGAAGCCAGTGGAGGCCAATGAGAAAATCCGGACCCGATTTGTAGCATCTCTCAAGGACCGGTTAAATGCACACACTAGAATAGCCTGTTGGACTACTGGCACATTCTGGGCAGACCTGGGTCAGATGTGATGATGATTGTTTTGGAATCCAAATAATTGTCTGTGCTTTACTGAGCATGTCTGGTGTTGGAACCTATGATGTACTGCAAATCCCACCTTCTGGCCCTCTTGGTTGGTTCAATTGCAGCAGGCAGGCTCAGTTGAGTCCAGAAAAGTATTTCAATCCAAAACAATTGTGTATTTGACCCAGGGCTGATTTCCCCGGGACCCCTTATCCAGAGCAACGTACAACAAAGTGCATACCCGTAAGCAGGGACAAGTGCGCTGAAAGACCCTAGAGGGAAGTACGGTTTCAAGTGCTAGGAATGACCGCAGAGATAAGAACTTGGACCTTGTAGATTAATCCGATGAGACAAACAAACGAGAGTAGCAATAAACCCGTCTTAGCGAACACGACGCTGGCGATAACTACCACAGAAGCACACGGCAGCTCTTCACCCCGCCAGCGTGTAGAAATGCGTCACGGCGGGGTTTGACGGAGCCCTGTGCTTCTCCCCGTCGTTCAGGCCCCGCGACGGAGACACCCGAGGCCTGGAGGAACAGAGACCCCACAGAGCCAGAGAACATGGCCGCCACCCTGCTGCAGGCCACCTGGAAGGGCTTTCACACCCGCCAGGTCCGTAACGCCACCAAGACAGGTAAAGGTGTGATCCGCCAGGTCCATAACGCCGCCAAGACAGGTAAAGGTGTGATCCGCCAGGTCCATAACGCCACCAAGACAGGTAAAGGTGTGATCCGCCAGGTCCATAACGCCGCCAAGACAGGTAAAGGTGTGATCCGCCAGGTCCATAACGCCACCAAGACAGGTAAAGGTGTGATCCAACAGGTCCATAACGCCGCCAAGACAGGTAAAGGTGTGGTCCATAACGCCACCAAGACAGGTAAAGGTGTGGTCCATAACGCCGCCAAGACAGGTAAAGGTGTGGTCCATAACGCCACCAAGACAGGTAAAGGTGTGATCCGCCAGGTCCATAACGCCACCAAGACCGGTAAAGGTGTGATCCAACAGGTCGATAACGCTGCCAAGACAGGTAAAGGTGTGGTCCATAACGCCACCAAGACAGGTAAAGGTGTGATCCAACAGGTCCATAACGCTGCCAAGACAGGTAAAGGTGTGATCCACCAGGTCCATAACGCCACCAAGACAGGTAAAGGTATGCTCCCCCAGGTCCTAAAGACCACTGGGACAGGTGAAGGTGTGATCCAACAGGTCCATAACGCCGCCAAGACAGGTAAAGGTGTGATCCAACAGGTCGATAACGCTGCCAAGACAGGTAAAGGTGTGGTCCATAACGCCACCAAGACAGGTAAAGGTGTGATCCGCCAGGTCCATAACGCCACCAAGACCGGTAAAGGTGTGATCCAACAGGTCGATAACGCTGCCAAGACAGGTAAAGGTGTGGTCCATAACGCCACCAAGACAGGTAAAGGTGTGATCCAACAGGTCCATAACGCTGCCAAGACAGGTAAAGGTGTGATCCACCAGGTCCATAATGCCACCAAGACAGGTAAAGGTATGCTCCCCCAGGTCCTAAAGACCACTGGGACAGGTGAAGGTGTGCTCCTCCAGGTCCCAAAGGCCATCGTTTATCCTCCATTTATGTGACAATAATAGTAATAATTATAATATTATCACAATCACAGTCATGATAACCGTGATTTTCAGGAATGGTAAAAAAGGTCAAATAAACACTAAAGGAAGGCAGTCTAAACGGAGAGACACAGGAATGCCTGAATCGGTTAACGGACAGGGTAATTATGGTGCGATAGTACAGTAGATTGCTCCTCGTGATGAGGTGGTTGTTGACGCAGCGGCGAACAGATTCTTTTGACGGAGTCCGATGTTGTGTTATTAATAATCCCCCTTCGCCGATCGCGGAGTTTGACACGCTAACATTTTGAGTTCACATGTTCGGCAGCACACGCGTGGGGGGCCGGGGGGGGGGGAGGTTCGGGGGGACGTCAGTCTCTCCCGTGACGGCGAGCAGCCGTGACAGGCGAGGGGGAGCGGAATGAGGTCACCACCTCGCCCCCTGCCGCTGCCCGACGCCCACGTCACGGGCGGGGCGGGCGCTATTTATCGCCGGGGCCGACGGCAAGTGTCTCATCCAGGACCAATCAATCTGCGGCGCCGCGTTAGGGCCCGGTACACTGCCCCCCCCCCCAAACCCCCATCCCCCCCCCCGCTCGCCCAGAGCCGCAAGATCTGCGGAAGAAAGTCTGCCTTCGCAAGCGTTCTTTTTCGAGACTTGAAATCTTTTGTTTCCTCTCGAGAAGGAAATATTAGCTTGTTTTATGAGTTAGTGTTTTCTTGGCTAGCAAAATAGTCTCAACCCGTTGGCAAATCTTGAAATGAGTCAAACCGTCTCACCTCATTGGCAATATTTTTGTCTTATTTAGCGAAAAGGATTAGAAAAATACGATTTTGGGCCAGTTTCTCAGACACAGATTAAAACCTAGTCCTAGGTTAAATTACATTTTGAATCGAGATTCTCCGTACAAAACTCATTTTAGTCCATGACTAAGCTTAATCTGTGTCTGTGAAGCCTGCCCTTTAAATCTAAATATAAGACTAAAATCCTCGTTGAGATGATCCTTGTTGACATATTTTGGGGGTTTTTTCACTGAAAGGTTTTTTTGTCTGAACTCTCTCTCGCTCTCTCCCTCTTCTTTCTCTGACCGTGTTTTTAATCATAATCTACGAAGAGAAACAACTGAATTAAATTCGGTTTTATTTTTAAACAGTGGCACTTCACACTGTAGTGGCAGTGTACTTGGTGATTTTGGGACAATGCTATTGAGAGCAGATCTAAACCAGTGAAGCAGAATTGGCCAAAGGACTGGAATGAATTGTACAAGACATTGTACCATTACGTTGTGAATGAAGAGTCGAGCTCTTCAAATGATTGACAGGTGATGTATCGCAGCTGTCCGTCTTGCCTTCGTGCGTCGCGGCAACGCTTTTACGCCGGCAGTAAATTACACGACATTATTTTCATAAAGGTCACATCGTGACGCATTTCAAACGAAGACGTTTAAAACGGATTTATAACCGCCACCCCCGCCCACTTGCGTGTCGTCCTGCTTCCTAAAGGGAGATTTACTGTATGCCTTTCTGCGGTGGTGCCCCGTCATTGTGTTCTCCCTGAAGACACACACACACACACACACACACACACACACACACACACATTCCTTACGTCTCGCTTCGCGGAAACGCAAAACGGTGTGAAGCGTGACGCAGGGTAGCGCAGCTGCATGTGAAGCGTTGTTTTCTGTTGTTTAACGGTTGGTTAAATTTAGTGGGTGTGTTGCCGGATAATGTATTTTGCCGCGGTTCTGTGGTGAAAACGGCTGTTGTCCTGCAGGCACGCAGGAGAACACCAGGGCTTCTGAGACGCTGCGCAAGATGTGGGCCGTAGTGGAAGCCAAAGCAGAGAAACACGCCGTGTGTTTATTGAGGTAAGGGCTGTGTAGTCACACACACACACACACACACATGCATATGCACAGATACTCACACTCACACACACACATACACACACATACACACACACACACGCATACGCACACATACACACACACACGCATACGCACACATACACACACACACTCACACACGCATACACGCATACACACACACACTCACACACACACACACACACACACACACACACACACACGCACGCACACACACACACACACACACACACACACACACACAGCAGAAAAACATGCCGTGTGTTTATTAAGGTAAGATCTGTGTAATCAACAGTGTGTGCACATACAGACACACACTCACACATACACACACTCACAAAGCAGAAAAAAACGTCCTGTGTTGATAAAGGTAAGAGCTGTGTAATCACCAGTGTGTACACACACACACACACACACACACACACAAACAAACAGGAACACACACACACAAATGCACGTCTCACTCACACACATACGCACACTCAGAAACACACACATGCACTTATTGTCATATTTTAGTAATCATATGGTTTTAAATTTTTATACTCTCATAACATCAACAGAACATAAACCCTGGCGCTGTTTTTGCATCATCTCTGATAATGAGAGGCAGCGGGTCGATGCATGTGACACAGACCTGCTGCAGCTAAGCATTCTAAGTCCTCAATTCTGACCGTAAACGACAGATAAAAGCGCCCCTTTGTCCGGCGGGGAGTGTGAAACTGTTGCTCACAGCACACTTGCCACTTTGCATTCTCCTGTGAATAAAGACAACAACACTGACGGGAGTGCTGGCCAGAGTCTGCCTTTATGTAAGAGTCTCCACTGGCCCCGCTTCTTCATCAACTCCACTCTCCGTTTCTGCGCTTGGCTTTCTGTTCCCTGATGTACCATCTGCTGTTTATCCTCCCTCCGCTCCAAGTGGGCCCACAGAATGGATGTAGAACCCAGTGCCTCCGAGGCATCCTGTGTCTTACTTTACACAGAGCAGCGCGCCCTCGTCGAACCGCTCAATTCTGGGTTTCGCGGGGGGCGGGGGGCGGGGGGGGGGGGGGGGGGGGATTTCACGAAGCAGGATTTCTGAGTTAGCTGGAGTTTTACTCTGTGCAGTTATCCGGATAACTCAGTACTCCTGCTTTGTGAAACGGGACCCTGGAGGGTATATCACGGAGCGGGATTACTCAGTTAGCTGGAGTTTTACTCTGCAGTTATCCGGATAACTCAGTTATCCTGCTTTGTGAAACAGGACCCTGGATGGTATATCACGGAGCAGGATTTCTGAGTTAGCTGGAGTTTTACTCTGCAGTTATCTGGATAACTCAGTAATCCTGCTTTGTGAAACGGGACCCTGGCGGGTATATCACGGAGCAGGATTTCTGAGTTTGCTGGAGTTTTACTCTGTGCAGTTATCAGGATAACTTAATCCTGCTTTGTGAAACAGGACCCTGGAGGGTATATCACGGAGCGGGATTTTCTGAGTTAGCTGGAGTTTTACTCTGTGCAGTTATCCGGATAACTCAGTAATCCTGCTTTGTGAAACAGGACCCTGGAGGGTATATCACGGAGCAGGATTACTGAGTTAGCTGGAGTTTTACTCTGTGCAGTTATCCGGATAACTCAGTAATCCTGCTTTGTGAAACAGGACCCTGGATGGTATATCACGGAGCAGGATTTCTGAGTTAGCTGGAGTTTTACTCTGCAGTTATCTGGATAACTCAGTAATCCTGCTTTGTGAAACGGGACCCTGGCGGGTATATCACGGAGCAGGATTTCTGAGTTTGCTGGAGTTTTACTCTGTGCAGTTATCAGGATAACTTAATCCTGCTTTGTGAAACAGGACCCTGGAGGGTATATCACGGAGCGGGATTACTGAGTTAGCTGGAGTTTTACTCTGTGCAGTTATCCGGATAACTCAGTAATCCTGCTTTGTGAAACGGGACCCTGGCGGGTATATCACGGAGCGGGATTTCTGAGTTTGCTGGAGTTTTACTCTGTGCAGTTATCCGGATAACTCAGTTATCCTGCTTTGTGAAACAGGGCCCTGATCCGTTTAGCCAATCGCACGGTCCTGCAGTGGTTCCCAAACCATCTGCTATGGGCTCCAGGCACGATGCATAAAAACATCAACTTTGCTGCATTCAGTACAGTTCCTATTGACATTCACACATGTCAACTCTGACTGAATATTTGGAACCTTTGAACTCCATATTTGAACATGGCAGGTTATGGTTTAGTTGGGCGACCCCCACAGTGCAGCCAGCCCTCCCCAACTGGGGAAAACAAGTATGTTTTGCTGTTAGCGGCAAATTCCCGGAATGAATAGATTAATTCACACGCCTCGATTATGAGTGAATACAACGTGCTCTTTTAGTTTTTGTTTCCATCACCTCTAGTGCTCCTCTCATAACAGGCGGCTTTCTTTTGACGTGTTCTCTCGTCACGTTATTTCCCGGTGACATTATGTCACACTCTGTCATTATTCAAAGACTCGAGTAGTTATTGCTTGAGTGGCATCGCTGGAGTGGGAATGTTCTGATTTATTTTCTCTTTAGCCTTTAATATAGCATTAAAAAAAATCTGTTTTTCCAGACTCTTTTTCTTTTTTTTTTTCTGGTGCATTTGACTTCCGCCAAACTCATAAATAAATTTGAATGCCAAATTGAAGACAAGGGGCATAGCCGTGTGATCCGGCCAATAGATGTGAGTCAGTGAAATGGCCGAGAAACTCGATTGGTTTCGTGATATTCTTTGTATCCGGGCAGATGCATCTTCTCCAACAGCAAGTCTGCGGAACTCTACCCCTGCCATGGCGACGAGTCCACCAGGGTTCCGTTCAGGGACTACTCCGTGGCTTTTCCGGAACAGCCGAGCAATTCCTGGTTCTTGGTCTTCAGGTGAGGTCCCCCCCGGGACCCGGTGACGGGAGGTCCGTGGGGCATTCGGGTTTCCGTTGTTGTTACTCGGCGCTCGATCAAACTCGTGAAGCGGGTCAATATATTGATCAATTAAAGCTCAATTAGGTCAAGTCGTGGAGCAAAGGCTTAACCGGCCATTTCACTCATGTCAAATCACCCACAAATCCTGCAGAACTGTAGCATCACCCTGCAGACGTCAATCTCATCCAGTATTTAAGTCATATCTTATTCATATAAAAAAATTTTTTTTGATAAATATTTCCAATGGGGTGAGTATTTCACTCGCCAAGCAAACCGTAACATAAAACAGCAGCGTACTCTCCTTCAGAGAAAAATTTAGAGTCTCTTTACAAGACTAAATCACTGAAGACAGACTTTCCTTTGCAGTGCAGTGCTGCTGACCCCACATTAAACAAGGCAGATCTTCAGTAAAGCCTGGCTGTATTACTCTCCCTGTTTGAGCTCTCTCACTGTAAAGGTCATCTCTCGCCCAGGGAGGTGTTTCGGGTTCCCAAGGACACGCTGGTGGTGCCGAAGGTTTACTCTCCCGTCCGCGGCTGCGTGCTCCACGTCATCGATAACGACACCGGGGAGGAGGTGCCCCGCGTCTTTCAGACTGTGGAGCCGCGCGTGTACACACCCAATCAGGTCTCCCCCCTCCTCTCCTCCACCCAATCAGGTCTCCTCCCTCCTCTCCTCCACCCAATCAGGTCTCCTCCCTCCTCTCCTCCACCCAATCAGGTCTCCTCCCTCCTCTCCTCCACCCAATCAGGGCTCCTCCCTCCTCTCCTCCACCCAATCAGGTCTCCTCCCTCCTCTCCTCCACCCAATCAGGTCTCCCCCTTCCTCTCCTCCATCATCCCATCCTCAGCAGGCCTGCATTCACATACTATTTGTTGTGGATTTAAATACTTTTCTGTGCTTGATTGATCTTGTCTGGTGCATTTGAGCCCGCAAGGAGGAGCAGATGGGTGGGGTTTACACTTTTGTAGGGTGGGGTGAGGGGGCCTAACCCCTCTTTGTGATTGGCTGGTTACAGAGGGGCTAACCCCTCTTTGTGATTGGCTGGTTACAGGGGGGGTAACTCCTCTTTGTGACTGGCTTGTTGCAGGGTCTAAACCCTCTTTTGATTGGTTGATTGCAGGGTCTAACCCCTCTTTGTGATTGGCTGGTTGCAGGGTCTAACCCCTCTTTGTGATTGGCTGGTTGCAGGGTCTAACCTCTCTTTGTGATTGGCTGGTTGCAGGGTCTAACCTCTCTTTGTAATTGGCTGGTTGCAGGGGGGCTACACCTTTGTCGCTGAGGCCCACTCCAGAGACGCCCCTGTCCCGGGGGGGCGGTGGAGGCTCCGCCTCATCGGGTCACATGACCCTCTCCCCGCCCTCAGCAGGGAAACTCCACAGGGCAACTTCTGCGTCAAAGAGTTCCGCGATTACTACATCCCCAACGACAAGAACATCATCTGCAGGTAAGAGCCCTGTAGATCACCGCCAGGTAAAGTGTGAACCGGCAGATCTGTCTGTGGGCCTTTTTTAACATCGCAGTGAAGTGTTCAGGCTTAATTCAGCTCCTAACAGAGCGTGTTTGTGCTAAGCCCTTAACCCAAAGACTGCTCCAGGGGCTTTTCCCCTGTTCCCTCTCTCTCTCTCTCTCTCTCTCTCTCTCACTCCACTTACCCCTGTTCTCTCTCTCTCTCCCCACTTACCCCTGTTCCCTCTCTCTCTCCCCACTTACCCCCTGTTCCCTCTCTCTCTCTCTCCACTTACCCCTGTTCCCTCTCTCTCTCTCCACTTACCCCTGTTCCCTCTCTCTCTCTCCACTTACCCCTGTTCCCTCTCTCTCTCTCCACTTACCCCTGTTCCCTCTCTCTCTCTCTCCACTTACCCCTGTTCCCTCTCTCTCTCTCCACTTACCCCTGTTCCCTCTCTCTCTCTCCACTTACCCCTGTTCTCTCTCTCTCTCCCCACTTACCCCTGTTCTCTTTAGAATTTCTCCCGAGGCGTCCTTGCAAAAAAAAAAAAAAGAACACATTCTCGATGGACCTCCCCGGGTTAAATAAAGGATTAAATAAATAAGTAATACGAGAACGAAACAGGGACCCTCTGTCCACTGTAAGAGCTTTGTGTGTAACACCCACGCGCGCGTGTCCCGGTTCAGGTTCTCCCTGCGGGTGACGGCCGACCTCGTCAGCACGCTCCAGGTCCAGACGTCCCGACCCGGCGCGTACGTCAGGCTGCTGGTGCTGGACCGCGGGGCGGAAGTGGCCGGCGGCGCCGGGAAGGGCAGCGCCGTGATCCCGGCGTTCCGCTTCTCATCCGACCGACAGCCGGACCGTGAGTCAAACGTTCCCGGAGGGGGGGGGGGGGGGGGGGGCATGAATCATTTCTCTTGTGATACTTTTTTTTTTTTTTTTTGACACCTATAAATGAGTAATGGGACGCAGTTTAACACACATGGTGTTGCGTATCCCCTTATACATGCAGACATCTTTTTTTTTTTAAAGCTTAGCCCAAATGCTTTTTCCTCAGCCCAGTGGCTCCGCCCCCCCCCCCCCCCCCCCCCCCCCCATCATTACCCTCACACGTATCCCAGGATTCTGTTGCTGTAATTGTGTTGTAGGATGTCATAATGCCCCACGTCCCTCCCCCAGATCGCTGTTTATTGCTGGTATTGATTTATCGATTCGGTAAATCAGGCTTTGACTGATAGGTCTCGATGAGGGCTGAGTGCATGTTTTGCATGTCAGGGCTAAGCAGCAGACCTGTTGTTCTGAAACTAAGCATTAAACCTTAAGAAGGGTATGGAATGTTTTTTGCAAAATTCTAAGTCAGTGTTCTGGAACTCCAGCAGTGATTGTGACATCAGCAGTTAAGAACACGTATTTTGTGACAGTGGAATTGTGAGGTTCTACCTGCGTTCTGAGCAGTTTCGAAATACGGAGCTTCAAATCATTCACGATTGAACGCAGCAAAATTGAAATGCAGGGCAGTTCTTCACAGATCTGAATAACAGACACCCAAAAAGTATGCAAGAATATCAAAATCAGAATCAAATTGCCCTATAAAAAACGTATTATTGACACTAACTGATTTTTGTGAAAAATGTCAGTTAGTGTAGAACCTTATGATTCTACAGCCTTGATTTCTGATCTCACGGCGTAAAGGGTTAAAAAAACGAAGCAAAACACAAAAGAAACCCACCAGCAGCAGCCAGCCAGCCCTGCGCTGCACTGTACAAACACGCGTGGGTGTTCACCATGTGACACGTATCAATTTGCCTCCTCTCTCTCTCCCTCTCTCTTCCCCCCTCTCCCTCTCTCTCTGTCCTTTTTCTCTCTTTGTCTCTCTCTCCCCTCTCTCTCTCCCTCTCTTTCTCTCCCTCTCTCTCCCCCTCTCCCTCTCTCCCTCCCCTTCTCCCTCTCTCCCTCCCCTCTCTCTCTCTCCCTCTCTCTCTTTCTCTCTCCCTCTCTCTCTCTCTCTCCCTCTCTCTTTCTCTCTCTCTCCAGTGGGAGGCCAGCAGGACGGGGGGCAGCAGGGCGGGGGGGGCACCGTGGGGGAGGGGCCGAGCGGAGACCAGGAGCAGCGCTCGGAGACAGCGGTAACCGCACACCTGTCAACCCGACTCTCTCTCTCTCTCTCTCTCTCTCTCTCTCTCTCTCTCTCTCTCTCTCTCTCCCTCCCGCTCTCTCCCTCCCTCTCTCCCTCTCTCCCCTCTCTCTCTCCCTCTCTCTCACTCAGCCTCCAGCCCCGCTTTATATATCTGTCTGCCTGTTTATTTATTCATCTATCCATCCATCAATCGATCATCCATCCGTCTATCTATTTATTTCAATCGATCAGGCCTTTTCTGCTTATAGAGCTCATTTCATTTGTGCTGAATACAAAAATTCAAACATTAAGTGCAATAAAAGGAGATGATTTCTGATCGATTTCGATAAATGAGCATTTATGTATTTGTAGTTTATATATTTGTCTAAAGGCCGTATTTATTCTTGTTGTGAAGGTGACTTTTTGTGGGATTTAACCGGGGAGTGGAGGAGCAGTCTGGGGCTCTGAGCCTTATCTTCTCCACTGTCCTGCTTGTGTCCTGATGGTCTGTCACATTAGGATTAGCAGCATGTGCACACACACAATCATGCACACACATTTATACACACATATATATACATACAGTACATGCACACACACACATACACACCCATGCATACACACAAATGCATATACAGTACATGCACACACACACACACATACACAGAGGTACACAAACACACACACACATAGACGCACACACAGACACGAACATAATGTTCCTGTTTTCACTCTCTCAGATTTGTGTTGATAACTGGACAGTAGTGGCTCATGCAGACCTCTTGAAATAACGCACATTTACATACAAATGGAGGCAGAAATGAGTGCAGTGATCGGCTTCTTTTTGTCTCTTTGGGGTTTTGCTGAAGAGGTGTGTGGAAAATGAAGGCTGTGGAGCTCTGGCGTGGCTGTGGTTCGAGTACACGGCCATTACCCATTCTCCCCATCAGTCTCCATTCAAAACAACTGCCGATACGCTTAAACAAGCCGTTATGATGAATGAGAGTCCGTTAATAAATCAGCGCTGGGTCGATATTCAGTCCTTGTAGGAGTGCTGTTGCGCGTGCTGGGTAAAGACGTGTGGCACAGTCAGACCGGGGTGAAATACGTAATGGTTTTGGATTTAAATACTTTTCTTTGCTCGATTGATCGTGGTAGAAATGAGGCAACCAAGAGGACCAGAAGGTGGGGTTTGATTTCTAATACACCAGACGAGCTCAGTAAAGTGTAGAAATGTATTTGAATCCAAAACAATGACATATTTGACCCAGGTGTTTTGACAGTAGTGTCGTTGACTGCTCCACCCCTGTCTCTCTGTGTGAAAGAATTATGGCGTGTTTCGGAGTGGAGAGACGTAACGTTCCTCAGAAAGGGGGTTGTGCGGGGTAGGCGCCACAGGTTACCGTGGGTTACGGTGTCTGTGTTCCTGTCTGTTACCTTGGGTTACAGTGTCTATGTTCCTGCCTGTCCCGGTTACGGTGTCTGTGTTCTGTCTGTTACCGTGGGTTACGTTGTGTAGTCCTGTCTGTTACCGTGGGTTACGGTGTATGTGTTCCTGTCTGTTGTTACCGTGGGTTACAGTGTCTGTGTTCCTGTCTGTTGTTACCGTGGGTTACGGTGTGTAGCTCTGTCTGTTACTCTGGGTTACGGTGTCTGTGTTCCTGTCTGTTGTTACCGTGGGTTACGGTGTGTAGCTCTGTCTGTTACTCTGGGTTACGGTGTCTGTGTTCCTGTCTGTTGTCACCGTGGGTTACGGTGTCTGTGTTCTGTCTGTCTCGCACAGGGACACAGGTACCTGGTCCAGGCCGAGGTTCTGCACAGGAGCTGGCCCCTAGACGAGTCCCAGGCCGCCTTCACCCAGGCGCTCAGAGACGCAGAGAAGAACGAGTCCAAAGGTACGCCCCAACGCCGCGTGCAGGTTCCTGCGGGGTTTCTTCTGACCCTTTGATGCCAATGCATCATGGGCCCCGCCCCACTAGAGGATTCTGAGGCACTGCAGCTGCAACCTTCTCCTGGGACCTGCTAGGTTGGTGGTTCGATCCGCGGTGTAGCCACAATAAGATCAGTGCAGCTGTTGGGCCCCTGAGCAAGGCCCTTAACCCCACACTGCTCCTGGGGGGATTGTTTCCTGCTTAGTCTCACCAGCTGTAATTTCGCTTTGGATAAAAGCTTCAGGTAAATAACATGTATTGTAATGAGCAGAAAGCAGAGGTTTGTGAGTCTTTGTTCTTGCTCCTGTAAGATGTCTGCCAGGCGGTTGTGATGTGTGTAAGTTTACTCTCTCACGGAAAGTGTGTCAGGGTCGTTCTCTCCGGGGCGGTAGGTAAGGCGGGCCGACAGCTGTTTGGCGCAGCGTTCCGGTACTTTCTGGTACGTTCCGGTACGTTCCGGTTCGTTCTGTGACAAAGAGCCGCCTCCCACTCCGTGCCGCTCTGCCCGCCCCACTTCTTCTCCCCCAAAAAGATCTGTTCCTCTCCACACCCCACGCTATACGGCTGTTCCATACCCCACGCTATACTGCTGTTTCATACCCCACGCTATACTGCTGTTTCATACCCCACGCTTTACTGCTGTTTCATACCCCACGCTATACTGCTGTTTCATATCCTGCTCTATACTGCTGTTCATATACTGCTGTTTCATACCCCACGCTATACTGCTGTTTCATACCCCACGCTATACTGCTGTTTCATACCCCACGCTATACTGCTGTTTCATACCCCGTGCTATACTGCTGTTTCATACCCCACGCTATACTGCTGTTTCATACCCCGTGCTATTCTGCTGTTTCATACCCCACGCTATACTGCTGTTTCATACCCCACGCTATACTGCTGTTTCATACCCCACGCTATACTGCTGTTTCATACCCCACGCTATACTGCTGTTTCATACCCCACGCTATACTGCTGTTTCATATCCTGCACTATACTGCTGTTTCATACCCCACGCTATACTGCTGTTTCATACCCCACGCTATACTGCTGTTCATATCCTGCTGTTTCATATCCCACACTATACTGCTGTTTCATATCCTGCTCTATACTGCTGTTTCATATCCCACACTATACTGCTGTTTCATATCCTGCACTATACTGCTGTTTCATACCCCACGCTATACTGCTGTTTCATACCCCACGCTATACTGCTGTTCATATCCTGCTGTTTCATATCCCACACTATACTGCTGTTTCATATCCTGCTCTATACTGCTGTTTCATATCCTGCTCTATACTGCTGTTTCATACCCCACACTACACTGCTGTTTCATACCCCACGCTATACTGCTGTTTCATACCCCACGCTATACTACTGTTCATATCCTGCTGTTTCATAGCCCACACTACACTGCTGTTTCATATCCCACACTATACTGCTGTTTCATATCCTGCTCTATACTGCTGTTTCATATCCTGCTCTATACTGCTGTTCATATCCTGCTCTGTACTGCTGTTCATACCCTGCTCTATACTGCTGTTTCATATCCTGCTCTATACTGCTGTTCATATCCTGCTCTATACTGCTGTTTCATATCCTGCTCTATCCTGCTGTTCATATCCTGCTCTATACTGCTGTTTCATATCCTGCTCTATCCTGCTGTTCATATCCTGCTCTATACTGCTGTTCATATCCTGCTCTATACTGCTGTTTCATACCCCACACTATACTGCTGTTCATATCCTGCTCTATACTGCTGTTCATATCCTGCTCTATACTGCTGTTTCATACCCCACACTATACTGCTGTTCATATCCTGCTCTATACTGCTGTTCATATCCTGCGCCGTACAGCACAGTTCAGCACGGTCTCCATGACAGGAAGTTCTCCAGTCATATTTACCTTTGTGGAAGTGGTTATAGGTCACGCTAATCGAGCGGGATAATTGTTTGGTTTTTGCGGAGAGCGATTGTTTTGGAGCTCTCGGGCTAAATACGACGACCTTTGCAGATCCGAGCTGCAGCGTATGAAAACCTCATCCATCGATCATAATCGTGCGCATGCCCTTCATTCTCCAGTGTCCCAGTGAACAGAGGTCAGTGCAGCCACACAGACTACTGTTCTCCTCTGGGCCTTTGGGCATACAACACCGGGGAAACTCAATCCGCTTTCAGTCGTCCGGCTGAAGGGGCGTTCTGCGTTCTCAACCCAGCCTGCTGAAACACGGGCGACAGAGACGTGATCAGAAGCCGTTTTTGGTTTCGGTGCTCTGAATTGATCATTTGCCCCGTTGTGAATTCTGAGCACGTCTATAACACGTGGATAACAGTCACAGGTGTTCAGAAACCAGTCGAGACCCAGCCAAAATATTTTAGACGAGTAATTGGACCCAGCGGTGCCGTCAGCTCAACTTTGCGTGAGGTGAAAGCCCCTGCTTAGCGCAACGTCCGCCTGTTAGCTTCAGGCTAGTCAGACGCACAGAGGACAATTATAACGCGCGCATTTAAATGCGAAGGATTGTTCGCAGTAACGTTGCGCGCGTGCTGTTCTCAGCGCACAAGGCGCAGCCGTGCAGGAGGAGGCTACGGAATCGTAACCGGCTGGTTGCGGAGCCGTTCCCGCAGAGCAACACTGCCACCTAGTCCAGACTCTGTCTTTGCGAGCGTGGGCACCTCACTGACACACAGTGCAGACTGTGGGCGGGGGACTGCTGGCGTACGATAAGCTCTGAAAGACATAACCCATCATTGATATTAGAAGCTTATAAACTTGTTCCCAGTGTTGGGCAGGGTTTATTCACTGCACTGAATCACCTGTAGATAAGATGGGCAGGGCCATAACAAGTTCCAGTTCATATCCTGTATTGCCGTGTCTCCCTTACCGAATGAATATGTCTATATTCATTCAATCAGCTGATTTGTAATGATTTTTTTAAATCAGACCTGGGTTCAAATAGTTATTATTTTAGATTCAAATACTTAAAGTGTAAACTGTAAAGTGTAAACCCCACCCATCTTCTCCTCCTCAAATGCACCAGGCAAGATCAATAGACCAACAGAAGAGTCCAATCCAAAACAAATACTTTTTGATCCCAGGTCTGATTTTTATTGATTTGCATCTTCACCGAGTCCTTTGAGCAAACCTGTTGTGTCCTTATGAATCTCATTCAAGGGAAGGCAACAGTGGGGATATTCAGAGGGCTTTCTGTGATCCTGTCCTTGGTTTTGTCCGTAAGACCTCCATACGCTGGTAGAGATGACAGAAACCAGGCCCGGCTGGACAGTTCTGTGCAGGGGAACAGCAGTGCTGTGCTGTCTGCAAAGGCGTCTGTCTCCAGGAAAGATTGTCTGTCTCCAGTAAAGATAAAGATTGGCTGTTGATATGAAATGCGTGAATGGGGGTGTAGGTGGAGATTGCTGAGAGGTCAATTCTGCGGTGGTATGCAGACTCATTCTGTTATTTATATGAGGAATATCTCGCCAGGATGTTTTAATATAAGCCGGGTTATTGCGTTCTTCACGGACAGATTTGCTTGATAGTGCTGGATACTCTCTTAGCAGTGGGAAAGTGGACATTTTGAGACATGCATAGATCGACTGAATGGCTTGTTCTCATAATCAAGAGACCAGGCCTGCTAAATCTATTGTATCATGCCATGCTTCTAGTTTGACATACCATATTTACTGACTTGGCACATAATTACCATGGAAACTAGACTTGATGGTCATGGCTGGAGACAACTGCTGCTTAATGTGAGTAGTGCCTTAACCAACCTCTTCTGTAGTTCTTCTAATGCCTTGTTGTACATCGCTTTGGATAAAAAAGCATCTGCCAAATAAATGTGATCAATCATTCTCTTGTAACATTACATTATTATTAATGGCATTTGGTAGACGCTCTTATCCAGAGCAGGAGACGATCCTCCCCTGGAGCAATGCAGGGTCAAGGGCCTTGCTCAAGGGCCCGACGGCTGTGCGGATCTTATTGTCAGCGTGACGATCAGCGTTGTGCTCTGACCTATAGCTGGTGAAGTGTGTGCTTTGCGGCGAAAACTGAGCGGTTTCTCATCGGAGACGCAGACGTGTGAGCGTAGGCCTGCCCCCCCCTCTCTGCCCGCAGTGTCCGCGGAGAGGCTGGAGGACCCCACCGCGACCGTGAGCGGTGAGACGCTGAGCGGCGAGGCCCAGAAGCCCGCCACGCCCAAACACAACCGCAAGGGCAAGGAGAAGGAGAAGGAGAAGGAGAAGCCGGCCGCCAAGCCGGGGTCCCGACAGGAAGCTCCGGTCCGTCCGCATTCCGCCTCTCTCTCTCTCTCTCTCTCTCTCTCTCTCTTTCCATTCCAGCAGTGTCTTCTCTGATGCCATTTCTGTGGTTTTATTTAGTTCTTTTTTTTCTTTTTTTCTTTTTTTTTTTACCCTTTGACCCTTTGGAATGTTTCTGTCAGTGTTCTAGAACTCCGCTGCTCTCCGTTGCCAGTGGTGATTGTGACATCAGCATTAGAATGTTCAGTTGAGAAGTGCATTCAGAGAAGGGAAGGTTATAGATGGTTGTGTTTGGGGGTGGGTTCACCTCTAACTCTCTTGCTTGATTGGTAATTGCGTTGAGTTATAAACTCAGTGGTGTTATACCGGCTCATTCGAAGGCCAGGTTTCTTTTTTCCCCCCCCCCGAAGACCTTCCACCACAGCAGCAGACCGCAATTTCACCATCCGCCGCTGTGCGTTGCAACAAAATGGTTCATCCAAGCAACAAAAGGAAAAAGGCTTGGGTCAAGAAATTAAAGGAACTAGAAGGATGATTATTTCCAATGACTCTTGACGGAATCTTGTTGGGGGAAAAGGACCTATGTTCTCGTTGTACTTCAGGGGGGCTAATCACAATTAGAAAAGCATACCGATGATGCTCCCCTGATTCTCGACGGCTCAGGGTAACATGCTCATGTCACAGAAGTGTGTAGTAGCATCACAGGGTCAGCCAAACGCAGAGAGGGAGGCTCTTTCACAGCGGGCCCTGTACATGAATGTGTTTTTTTGGGGGTGTCACACACTCAACAGGCTCTGGACCCCAGCATGCCGCAGTGGGCCCTGCGGGTGGTGTGTGACCATGGCGACGGCGGAGGCGGTGGAGATCAGGAAGGACACGGAGAGAGCGGATCAGATCAGAGCCATACAGCTGGGCTGGGAGACCGCTGAGCCCGGGAGGGCTGTCAAGGTGCTGCGCTCTCTGTCTCTGTCTCTGTCTCTGTCTCTCTGTCTCTCTCTCTCCTCCTCTCTCTCTCTCTCTCTCTGTCTCTCTCTCCTCCTCTCTCTCTCGCTCTCTCTCTCTCTCTCTCTCTCTCTCACTCTCTCTCTCTCTCTCTCTCTCTCTCTCTCTCTGTCCTCCTCTCTCTCCTCCTCTGTCTCTCTCTCTCTCTCTCTCTCTCCTCCTCTGTCTCTCTCCCTCTCCTCCTCTCTCTCTCTCTCTCTCTCCCTGTCTCCCTCTCTCTCTCTCTCTCTGTCCTCCTCTCTCTCCTCCTCTGTCTCTCTCTCTCTCTCTCTCTCTCTCTCTCTCTGTCTCTCTCTCCTCCTCTCTCTCTGTCTCTCTCTCTCTCCTCTCACCTTCTCTCTCTCTCTCTCTCTGTCTCTCTCTCTCTCTCCCCTCCTCTCTCTCTCCTCTCTCTCTCTCTCTCTCTCTCGCCCTCTCTCTCTCCTCTCTCTCCCTCTCACCCTCTTTCCCTCTCTCTCTCTCGCTCTCACCCTCTTTCCCTCGCTCTCTCGCTCGCTCTCTCTCTCTCTCGCTCGCTCTCTCTCTCTCTCTATCTCTCTCTGTCTGTCTCTCTCTCTCCTCCTCCCTCTCCCTCTCTCTCACTCTCTCTCTGTCTCTCTCCCTCTCTCTTTCTCTATATATCTCTATCTATCACTCAGTATCTATGTATCCCTCTCTCTATATCTATCCCTCTCTCTATTTCCCTCTATATCTCTCTGCCGCTCTCTCTCTTTCTCTATCCATGTCTCCCTCTCTCTTTCTCCCTTTCAATCGATCCCTCTCTATCTATCCCTCTCTCTCTCACTCCCATGCTATCTATTCCTCTCTCTCCATCTCTATCTTATCTATCCCTCTCTCCATGTATCTATGTATCTCTCTATTCCTTATTTTAACCATCAAATAAAGGGTCAACGGTCTCTCTTTTCCTCTGATAATGTCTCTCTCTCCCTCTCAATCTGTCTCTCTCATTGTCTCTTCTCTCTCTCCCCCCCCCCCCTCTCTCTCCTCTCTCTCTCTCTCTCTCTCTGGACAATATTATGCGGTACCTTTGCTATGGTAATGCAGTATCCTTTCACCAAAGGCCATCCACAGCACATGAGAACACTGTGTACTTAGTGTCCATTCAGTCACATTCCATTTGAAAAGTCGTCTTCTCAAAACAACGGCCTCAGCCACACACAAACCGGGTCTGAACCACACACAGACCGGGTCTGAACCACAAACAAACCGGGTCTGAATCACACACAGACTGGGTCAGAACCACACACAAACTGGGTCTGAGCCACACACAAACCGGGTCTGAACCACACACAGACCGGGTCTGAACCACACACAGACCGGGTCTGAACCACAACAGACCGGGTCTGAACCACACACAAACTGGGTCTGAACCACACACAAACTGGGTCTGAACCACACACAGACCGGGTCTGAACCCCACACAAACCGGGTCTGAACCACACACCGACCGGGTCTGAACCACACACAGACCGGGTCTGAACCCCACACACCACCGCTCTGAACCACACACAAACATCCGGTCTGAGCTGCACGTGGACCGGTCTAAACCGCCCGCAAACAGCTGGTGTGAAGGTTGTGTGCAGACGGCCGAGTTTGATCATGAGTAATAACACTTTTCACTTCACCAGTCCGGCACTCTCTCTCGGGTACATTTGTGAGTCAGAGTTCACACGTTAGTTTGCTAAAAAAAGGCACAAGGGCTGCAAGCGACCGGACCAAACAGCTTGTTCACTTTTAGTTTTGTTTTGAAACTAGGTTTCGAAACAGCCGGTGGCTGGTTGACCAGTTCAGACCGGCTATGCCAGCCTGTTTGAATAACTCAAGCTAGGTTTTGAAACAGTAGGTAGCTAGTTGAAGCTACCAGCGCTAGTTGGTTGACCAGCTCATGCCCAGCTAGACCAGCTTTATGACCAGCTTGACCATACTGGTTGACCAGCTCATACCCAGCTAGACCAACTTATACCCAACTTGACCAACTAGGTTTTGAAGCTGGCATAGCTGGATGGTACAGTGGGAGCTGCGGTTACCGAGCCGGGCTGTGGCGGTACTGACGCGTTGCTGCGGTTACCGGGATGGTGCTGACGCCTCGCTGCTCTGTGGTTCCAGGCTACACAGGCCCGCCTGC